>NW_017308422.1:2590-48073 GCF_000935625.1 Nanorana parkeri | reverse complement strand
TAAACAGCAGAAACTATTTTCTCAGTGACTAATAGTTTTGCTCTTTCTACATGTATTTAGAATATTCTATGTATTTCCTAGTGTACTTTTCCTAGTATTTTATTTCTTTGAATTTAAATAAGGAGCTGCCAAATAACACAATGTATGCAGTTCCATTGAAGGCTATAAAAAAAAAAAAAAAAGAGTGAATAGGGGAACAGAGCAGTAGAAATAAGTATGCCTGGATACTTTGAAGACTTCCGCAGAAGCTGTAATTAGTCACACAAATTGCCTTTCTTGACAAAGTCCTTCAATTTTCCATCAGAAGAAATAACTCAATGCTCTCAAATTATCCTGAACCACTTGAACCAGTCGCTGGGATACAAAATGACATGTGTTCGAAACTTTGCATGCATGTTGGACCGCTTAACATCTTCCCTGCCGCTGAAACCTGCCAATCTCTCAACAATTATTTCTCTATTCCTGGTAATATGTACTATGCTAATACACTTTTCTTGTTTGAGAGTGCGATTATCTCTAAATTATACCTATAGTGTCACAAAGAAAACTAAATAGTCAATCTAATGAAGAGTCCTTTATCAAGTGTGTAATGCTATAATTATTAGAATTTATTTAATATTCTGGTTCTCTTGGTGGGCATTAATATCTGTGAATGGGTGTTGAAAGAAAGTTTTGAAGGCATTATGGTTTATCAAATTGTATAAACCTGAGCTTAAAGGAATGGTAATTACTTGGAAACATGTTGTTCACATTTTTCCTTTTAATCAGTGCATGGAAAAAAAAGTTAACGGCAGTCTTGAAATGAAGCTGATCTCAAAAGGTGAAGATTTGCTATCTTATAGGGAACATTTAGAAATGTTATTAATGCCTAAGTAGTACTCTGCAAAATCTATATATACTCCATCCAAATATTTCATAAATGCATGTATTATCAGAAGGTGGATTTCCATGCTGATTTTTAACATGTTTTAGGCTATCCTTAAGGCGACCCTGTCAGGTTACACAACAAAATTAATTTGAAAGGTCCCTGCAGTTGGGGTTAAAAATAAGCAAGAAGAATACATACAGGGAAGTAGGAAATGGAAAAAGATTTGGGGGTCATAGTAGACCGCAGATTGAATAATAGCTTGCAATGCCAGGCTGCGGCAAACAAAGCTAGCAGGTTACTGTCTTGTATTAAAAAGTGACTATACTGTAGAGACAAAGCAATAATTTTGCCACTTTATAGATCACTGGTTCGGCCTCTTCTGGAGTATGCGGTCCAGTTTTGGTCACCAATTCACAGAAAGGATGTCCTTGAGTCCAGAGAAGTCCAGAGAAGGGAAACTAAACTAATTAAGGGTCTGGAGGACCAAAGCTATGAGGCAAGGTTACTTTTAAACATGTTCACGCTAGAAGTGAAGCAATTAAGAGGGGACATGATTTTTATGTACAAGATGTTTAGTAGTGATGGCAACATCAGCAATAAACTTTTTACTGTAAACTCCATAACAAAGACTAGAGGCCACCACCTAAAAGTGGTGGAGGAAAGATTTAACCACAAGAGTCATAGGGGCTTCTTTTCAATTAGAGAAATTAAAGTCTAGAACTTGCTGCCACAAGACGTGGTATCAGCTGAGAGTATTGAATCATTCAAAAAGCATTTAGACACCTTCCTCAGAGACCGTAACATACAGAGGTACAGGTACTCTTAAAAACAAGTTCACACGGGGACGCGTATACATGCATACACATACACAGTCACACACATACACACAAAGGTTGAACTTGATGGACCTTTTTTCAACCTCAAATACTATGTAACTATGTACCTAAGTAAGTTCTTGTACTCACCTTTCTGGTGGCCCACATCTCCTACCTTCCCTTCGTTCCATTGCTTCAGCCTCAGTAATCCTCTTCAGCATTAAAAAAATTCTGCATGTATTGAATTCCTGTGGCACCTTGTTCTGTGGTTTCATTCTCCAACTGCTATGTCACTGCTGTGACCTGGAAGTGTTGAATCCTAAAAAGCTTATGGAGGCTGCAGAGCTGAAGCAGAGGAAAGGTAGAGGGCATAAGCCATTGGAGCTGTGAGCAGTGACGTCACAAGGGGGGTACGGGGGGTGCGGCCCACGACCGGGTGACACCAAAATGACTCACTCGGGACGCCCCTGGCTGTGAGTATTAAAGGCTTATTTATTGCAGGGTCTTTCATCCACACAGGTTTAGTAAAGCTCAAATGTAATCATACAAGTATGATTGTTCATAAGTGCTTCTCTCTCCAAGTTAATGGGAATGGAAAAGCAGCCTTAAGCAGATTGATGCAACTTAGAAAGAAGTCAGATGCAGATCAGAAGGAGTTCAACAACAGGTCAGATGAACTTGTCATTGGACTGTAATTTATCTCAGAAGCATTTGATAGGATTTCAAATGCAAGTTGAATGAGCCTAAAAGCATGCCCATGCACACAAGCCCTAACTGTAGTATTACAGAACCGGCACTTTCACAACCCAGAGCCATTTGCTTGCCTTGAAGGAGCCATCATCAATGATAGGGGAGTTCACTGCTCCCCTCTCTCTGGCCAATGCTGCCCCTTACATGCCCACTGGCACTGTGAGCTTGCCTGTCCTAGCAGTGATCACACTGTGAATATAGCAGGGTCTGTGTGCTGCTAGGATACAGAGCTTGGTCTCACAAACAGTGGGGGATGCTAGGTATTTTTCTATAACACTGGCTGTTATTTGAAGTTGTGGTTTCAAATGATTCCCAATAAACTAATATATATATATATATCTATATATATCAAACTATATATAGATATATATACAGTATATAGTAAATTTAATGTGACATCAAAAAATGACTATAACCCCATTATAGTTATGTAATTCTGCCTAAAAGGGTGAATAAAGTTAGAGAGTATGTTAGTGGAGTGGCAGAGCCATGCACACAGTATTTTAACCCTTCCATTGGGCTTTAAAGTCCTGAGCTGGACTAACCTAGAACCAAAATAAGCATATGTTTAGGGCACCAAGGAAAAAGGGCCAAAAACATTTTCCCCAGCCATCTTCTTCTCAAAGATAACTGCACTTTAAAACAACATGCATTTATCCTTTTTGCCCCTTTCTCCTTTGCTAACTAATCCTACCTTCCCCTACACAGAAGTATACTTACTGAGCTGTTCAGTTTGCAAGGAAATTTTTACTTTTGGGATTTTTTTCACTTTGCAAAGCATACCCAACTACATGCAAGGAAAATATTTTTAAAAATATATATTTTTGCATGCACATGATTGGATGATGGAAGTTAACAATTCCCTTGCAAAGAGATATACTGTATATTCCTTGCAAACCGAACAGCCTATTTGCTTTTAATAAATCAACCATTGTTGGGCTGAGTTTAGGTCATCAGTTGCCCTTAATCTGGCCCTGCATGGAAGCTGATGGTGTTGATTTCTTCTGTTGGAAATAGCAATTTACTGGCTGTCATGTTGAACCACTAGCTCCATTATTTCCTGTGAAGTATTCAGATCAAGTTTTTTCTGATTTTAATCTGCAATGTAATGGTAGTTTTTCATTTAAAACACATCTCTACAAGTTCCAGAAACTATCCAAAAATAAAAAATTACAAATTGTGAAATGCATCTCAGCAGGTAAGATGATCCATCTTCCGTATCCATCATTATCTTTTAGAAGTCTCTCCAGGACAATTTAATTACAGATCTTCACCTGAAAAACTGTCTTATTTCAAAAACCAGCATCTAGATCTCAGCGCTGTGCCTCTGATTTTCCATAATTAGTATTAAATGTGAGAAGAGCAGCTATTCCTGTCATGCCAGTGGCATGAGGTCATAAGAAGAGATGAGCAAATAAAAAAAATCACGCCTGCAAAATGCACCAATGATCCTAATCGGTGTCCTTTTTTTTCTTTATCCTTTTTCTTTTGACAGTTCTAAAAGTGAAACTTGTCAGTGCCGCCCGTCCGTTTTTTTACTACGGGCGGACGGCAAGAGGTTAAACTAGCTGTCATAGTATTTGTAATTCCAAAACTGCACAGCCAGATAAGTGACACATATTCCTGATTAAACAATTCACTAGGTCACCACTCCACTAGGTATGAGCTTTGGGTTTGGGCCAACTAGATTTTTGACTTCCTTTCAACTACCTTTGCATATGTATCAGCAACAACTTCAGTTGCTGTCTAGTTGCTGAGCCCCCCAAGTCCTGTTTTTGGGGATTTAAATTTTCTTTACTCTCACATTTTTATATTTCTTTTTTACCTTAAGTTATGTTTAAAACAAATATAGGGCTCGGGGTTTAATGTTTTTGGGAGGGGGTTTGCGCCGGTCGCCAGCAGTGAACAGCAGTGAAGCGGGCGGGCCGGCAGTGAACACAGCAGCAGCCGCCCTGATACTACAGAGAGATCGATGTTCCCGGCCGATGTCCCCCACGGTAGTTTGTGTTTTTTTTAAAGCCTGCTTGAGCTTCCTTCTGCTGAGAGAACGAGAGGAGCGTGACATGTGAGGTAAGTACTTGTCATTATAGAATATGGAACAGAACATGGCTGAATTTGGAACTGACTATATTCTATTCCATGTTCTATAAAGTCATTGTATTACTATTTAGGAAAACAATCGGGGTATTTTTGCGAAATTACACCATTCCGCTAAAACACATTGGAAAGGCTAAATTAAATCTGAACTGTAGTTCTTTTTCTAGGATATTTTTTTAAGGGTTTAATAAGATTTAAAATAATACTGAGGGTTGGGGAACATTCTTTCAATTATGCTGCACCTGGGTATTTGCCAAGAAATGGCATCTTATTAGCTAGGAACATTATATTAGATATTAAAGAACAGAAGAATACTAATTCTAACCCAAAACCTAACCCTAACCTTAATGCTAACCTTATGTTTATCAGCAAAGTCATGTGATCACCATGTTAGTGTTCACATGGTGATCACATGATCTTGTAAGGAAGCACAGCCCTGTGACTTTTACAAACAAGTTGGACTTAAACACAGAAAGCATGGTAAAATAAAATTCAAGCGGTTAAGAGGCATTAAGGAAAGTGTTCCAGCATCACCCTCAGAAGTGCTCCAGGAGCACCAAATTACCCACAAAAGAAAGCAAGGTGAACTGCTGCAAGAGAGCATTGTCTGCATGAAAATGTGAACTACTCAGCAGGTAGTTTGAACACACTGCATGCATATACCAAGTTTAATTTTCAATATTGACTGGAATGTACCTTTAATATCCAGCAAGGGAAAACATTAAAAAAAAAAACCTGTAGAGGGTGAAAAAGACAACATTTTGGCAAATGTTTGCATTGTAACAACTTATAATGAATCTTTTAATGTTCTGATGATTCCTAATAAAAACTGAAATATCTGCTTTGGGAGAATGCCTGCATTTTGCACATTATTTTTACCATGCTTTATTGAATAAGCCCTTATATGTTTTCAACGGCATAACATAAGCATAGGGAGTTGCTAGTTTTGTTTTATGGATAATTATCTAAAAATAGATTTTAGGGTCATTTAAGCCTTTCCTAAGGAAACCTCAAATTATTGAGTAATTCTATTTTAAGCAGCCCCTTCATGCTGCTTTAAGTGGATCATTGATATTAGCTCCAGCAGAAAGCAATAAACATAAGGATAAGGAAGAATACTTTTATTGTCATTCCAGAACATATTGTACATGAAAGGAGATGAAATAGAGTACTTATGTCCCAGTAGTAACAACAATAAAATCTAGACAAACACATAAAACATACAATAATAGTAAACATACATGAAAAATATGGTGAAAAATATGCCAAGGCTAATTGGCAAGATTTTGTTAAACAGGATATGGATAGCTGGGCACTGCCATGGGTGATAGGTGCTAATGCAAAAACATTGTTTTAAAAATACCATTCAACAGGGAGAGGTTCCTTTCTTGTGGCTCAATGTTGTGGAGCAATGTTGAAAAACAAACACAAATGTTTTCAATAACAAGTTTGGGGATTCCTTAAAGCTGCACATGCTGCTACTGAACACTACAATATATTCTTTTAACCCAACGTATTCAGGCATGCAGCCCAGGTAGCCAGGAAAGGTAGGGCAGCAAGCTTATGCCCCCTTTTCCTGTTCCATACCAAGCCACATGCCTTTCAACATTGAGGGGGAGAATGTGATATGTTTGTGTCTACAGAAAATTCAGGAGACTTAAGAGAGACTATTACTGATTGAAAGAGGAAACCTTTGGATACTTTTTCTCAAGATTCGGAGATGGAAACAAAGAAAGTGAACTATTCAAATCAACATGTGCATAAAAACCAAGAAGTGGATAGTGAAAGGATGACTAAGGGGTCTATTCACTAAGCTGCTGTAGGCAGCCGAGTGACTAACCGACCCAAAGAGAAGTGAGCTGAACGCTGTTCACTTCAGGCTGGTACGGCTGATTTCGTACATCGTGTGGCTTCGGCTCGGCTGCTCTGCTTGGTACCTCTGTGGTACCGAGCAGAATAGAAAAACAGTCAAAAAAGTATTAAAAAATAAAATAGAAAATGATTGGGCGGAGCTAGCAGTGACAGCTATCTCTGCCCAACTGTTTTCTATTGGCCGGGCTGTTCTGCTGCCGTCAGAATTAAAAAAATCACCATAGGAATGCATAGCTAGATTCCTATTGGCTATTTCAATAGCCAATAGCAAACTAGCTATTGCACCCGCCCTCTGCTGCTGCCATTCACTAGAGTGGACCTGATGGAGAACTTCAAGTACCCTCTGCTGATTGACAGCAGCAGTGGGCGGGTGCAATAGCTAGTTTGCTATTGGCTATTGCAAATTGAAATAGCCAATAGGAATCTAGCTATTCATTCCTATGGCGATTTTTTAAAATGTATTATTCTGACGGCAGCCAACGGCTCCGATGTCGGAAGGAAAAAAAACAGAGCAGGGAAAGGTTTACTCAATCAAGCAGAGTAAACCTTTCTGGGAAAAAGTGTTTCTCTCCTGGGCGGCCGGGAGCCGCTATCTAAAAGCGGGAGACTCCCGGAGCGCCCGGGAGAGTTGGGCTGTCTGGAGATCAGTGTCCCTGGTTACCTGGTAAACAGAGACGCTGATCTGTCTGTGCAAGTGGCCGGAGCCAGCCGTGAGATGACGGCTGGCTCCGCCCAGCAGTCAGTAGCAGGCTGTCGGCTGCCCAATGGCCGTTCGGCCAGCTTTGGTTTTCACCTTGGCTTAGTCGAGCCGAAGCATATGCCTTTGGCTTGACTGAGCCGCTTGGCCGACTTCGGGAGCTGTACGGGCTATAGTCAATAGCCCTACAGTAGAACCGAAGGGGTCCTGGGGCCAAAGCTAGATCGGCTTTGGCCCCAGGACCCCTTCGGCAGCTTAGTGAATAGACCCCTAAGAGAATAAGGAGCACCCCATTTTTGGAGACTGTAACACTTTTTTTTTTTGGCCACATATATTGATAATTTGATTTGTTAGTGGATGGTGGGCTTAAAACATCTAAAGATATGGATTGTATAAAGGATAATTCCTATAATTTGAGCTCCATTCTGCCAAAATGTATTCATGGAGATGGTGACTATTAGGGATGCACCGATACCAATACTAGTATTGGTGCATATACCTTCCCCGATACCGGAACTTCCGGTCAGAGGAAATCTTCCTCTGACTGGCAGTGCCATAGGGGAACATGGAGCCAGCATACCAGGCAATCAGGAAGCTGGACAGCAAGTAATGACCCGCCTCCCGTTTTCCGGATTGGCCAGGAAGCCAGCCCAATGCTGATTGGCTGGGAAGCTAACTTTTTGGACCAATCAGCATCAAGCCGGCTCGGACAGCCGACTCCTTCCTGACTGGCTGTGAAGCCAGCTTCCCAGCCAATCAACATTGAGCCAGCTGTTCAGCTAGCTCGATGCTGATTGCACAGGAAGCTGGCTTCCCAGCCAATCGCATGGAGCCAGCTTCCCTGCCAATCAGGAACCCGTGAAGCGGGTCATTACTCACCGCCTGGCTTCCTGATTAGCTGGGAAGCCGGCTCGATGCTGTAATGATTTAGTCTCCAGTGATCATTAGCATTCCAGCTCAATCACCAATGATCAGCTGGTAGGTTTTTCTTTTTCCTGATGTGTCCAGTGTATACTAGTATAGTGTATTTACTACTGATGATGATCAGCATGGTTGAGATAGGGATGGACAGTGACAAGCAGGACAATCAACATAATTCTGTGATCTGGGCTTTACTGCTGCTGACAATTCCCAAATATCACCCACAAGAGGTTTCCAAAATGGGACCGTCAGGGAATGAGTCACATTTTCCTAGAAATCGCCAGGATTCCATGATATTTATTTACAGTTCTAGTTAGAACTAGTTGGCACACATCTCAGCCTCTTGAAGCCCTCAGCACATCTCCCCCTCCTGAGACTCCCTGCCCAAGACATCAGGCTGGCATCCCTGAGGAGAGTACAGGTATGGCACAGCAAAACTGCACCTGAACTCCACAGCTACTTTAGAAATATTGCCTGCTGTTTATGTCCTGTGCGTTTTTCGGCATTGCTGTATAATCTATTGCTGGGATTTGTAGTCCTCTATAGCTGATGGTGTTATTCTGCATTGCTATATAATGTATTGCTAGGATTTGTAGTCCTCTATAGCTTGGAATCAGTGGCAGAACTACCAGGGTCACATAAGGTATCGGTAATTGGCATTGGCTAGTACTTGAGGAAAGTATCGGTACTCATACTTGGTCTGGAAAAAGTGGTATCAGTGCATCCCTAATTGCCATGCTTGGTTTTTTTTCTTACTCTGATGGTGGTTGCTATAAAAAAAATACAGGAAGCAGGGAAATCAGCAGATAGCAGGGGAGCTAATGCTTCCCTACTATCTGCTGGGTTTTTTTCTTTGCATTCTGACAGCGGCCACCAGCTGCTGTCAAAATACTCGGACAAGGATGCAGCTCAATTTCCAGCTTCTGACCGGCTCCTTCGATCAGCCCATCGAAGGGATGACTGCCAGAGTGCGGCACCCATTGTGCAAATTTTTTCCGGCTCCTCAAGAACCGGACGAAATTTGCAGTGTTTATTATCGGTAATATCGACTGATAATCTTCAACCATAATGTAAGATAAAGTGTGTAAATTGTGCAGCGCTAAAAACTAAAGTGCATAATATATAGAAAAAAGTGTAAATATATAAATATATATAATTAAATATATAAATATATATAAATTAGATAATATGACAAATCTATAATATACAGTGTCTAACTATTTAAATACTTATAAATACAGTGTATCCACAGTGTAAAATATCCAGTGTACAAACCATATACAATATCAAAAATTACAATATATAATATTTTCACTCATGTGTTTTTCCATAATAAAGTGCAAAAGTGATAAATTAGTATCAAAACATTTCTGTGAACAGCTGATGACAAGTATACAACTTTAAAAAAGTCCCAAATTAGAAAACCGTGATACCCCAGGGTTGAGAGCGCAGCTGCTTTAATATCAGGATATTAAATCAGGGCTACCCATAAAGCGCGGATCCACATCTTTTACCATAATGTAAGATAGCCAAGCACTATACTAACTTGTCCATTCATGTCCAAGCTCCACCCAACGTTGTGATGTTAACAGCTCCAATCTTCACGTTACGTACACCGGACTTCATCTGGGGCTGCGGGCTGCTACACTCTACTGACTCTATAAGCAGGTACTGTTTATTCGTTTCAATAGTTAACATTCTCCTCCCTTACTACAATCATGCTGCACATATTATACAGCTGCTCTCCTTTCCTGACTATTAGGCCCTATGGCCACTTCATCTCTTTCACCCTTACTTTAACCAAAATCTTCCTGACAATCTCCTCCCATCAGTAAATCAAGATGCCTGGAGGTGAACTGTTGCTAATGAAGTAGAAGAAATCATGCAGGGAAGAGTGAAAGATTCAAATGGAACGTTACCCGACACTTTTATGTCTTCCAAGACAGTTACTTTTAAGATATGCCAACTGTCAAGGTTGACAATGTGCTTTTTTCAGCTCTCAACCGAACTTTCAACCCCTTAAATGGCTCCATCCAAAAAGATGCAAAGATTGTACCTTCCTTGGCTGTAAGGCATAGGAGGTAGTAGTTCTGCTTTCACTTAACTGCCTCCTTCCCCTGCTAGGCATATTTGTCATGACAAGGTAGAACATAGTCCCATAACAATTTTACACCCAAACTCCCATGCTGCTATGCCACCACCCTCCAATAATCCCCACCTCCCAATTAAAATTAAGACACCACACTCGAGATTGGAGTTAAATGGCTGTAGCAGCCTTTTATTACAAATTTCAAGTGAAACAGGGTGTGTATAAATAACACGTTTACTTATAACAAACAATATAACCGACAATCTCAGTTAAAAGGTGTATATATATATATATGAGGTCTGTGAAGGCACCTTTTATCTTGCCGTGTGGCAAATCCAGACTGAACCAGTACTACTCCACCTCCCTCCAGACCACCTCCTGCAACTCTTGAAACTGGCCAATCAGGTAAGTGACCATCCCCCTTTAACACTAACTTTAACCCCGTACTTCCGAGTTCCCTGTCCACCCTGTCATGTAGTCCTTCCGCCTATTTTTTCTTTTCTTTTGCTCCAGGACTATCTTTCCAGTCAGAAACTGGGAACACCACAAAGCTAACTTCCCATGCACTGATTCACGATTGCCCAGGTTTATGTGCTGATAAAGTCCATAAGTTATATAAGTTCAATCAGTCGGGCTGCTAGGACCTCAGTCATTTTGGACTAGTTGCCCTGCAATGATGCCCTTAAGGACCATCTAAACCAGGAGTAAGCAACCTTGGCAATCCAGCTGTGAAGAAACTACAAACCCCATCATGCCTCCAGGACAGCTGGAGTGCCGTGGTTGCCTACTCCTGATCTAAACCTTCTAAGCATTGACATTATTTGTTCAGCAAGAAGAACACTCTGTTTCATCTATGAATGTGAAGCGTACTTTTTTCTTTTTCACTCCATTTACAACCCTATAACAAAAGGTATTTAGATTACTATGGCAACCAGCTATCAGAAAGTGTATACATTTGATAAATTTAAACAACAAACACTATTATATCATATATAGGAGAGAGGGCAGTGATGTAAGTGTTCTTACACATAAAAGAATATAGAGGAGAGGAAAAATGAAATAGGAAAGAAAAAAAAATATATTAAGTGCACAAAATGATGCCTGCCTGTTGGAACGTAATACATTTATTTGATTGGCATAGAAATATGTGTATAGGACAAAATGAAAAATTATGTAATGATATATTATGTTATGTTAGGATGCTATTTTAGCAAACAGATGGCTGTTACATAATAGTTAACTAATGTACTTATAAGAAAAGCAATTGTCATTGCAAAATGAGCTGGAGAACCAATTGAAACATAGGGGTCTATTCACAAAGCAGCTGAAGGATCTAGCCGTAGCTTCGGCTGATCCTTCGGCTAGCTTCGGCCCCAGGACCCCTTCGGTTCAGTAGAACCGAAGGGCTGCTGTATGGGCTATTCACTATAGCCCGTACAGCTCCCGAAGTCGGCTGAGCGGCTCAGTCGAGCCGAAGGCATATGCTTCCGCTTGACTGAGCCGAGGTGAAACCGAAGCAGGCCGACCAACAGCCTGCTTCTGACAGCTGGGCGGAGCCAGCCGTGATCTTACGGCTGGCTCCGGCCACTTGCAGAGAGATCAGCGTCCCTGGTCACCAGCTAACCAGGGACACTGATCTCAAGAGAGCCCAACTCTCCTGGGCGCTCCGGGAGTCTCCCCTCCCGGCCGCCCAGGAGAGAAACACTGCTTTTTCTTTTTTTTTATTCTGACATGGAGCCGTTGGCTGTTGTCAGAATATTAAAAAAAAACATTTTCACCATAGGAATGCATTGCTAGATTCCTATTGGCTATTTCAATTTGCAATAGCCAATAGCAAACTAGCTATTGCACCGCCCACTGCTGCTGTCAATCAGCAGAGGGGACCTGCAGTTCTCCATCAGGTCCCCACTAGTGATTGACTGCAGCAGAGGGCGGGTGCAATAGCTAGTTTCCTATTGGCTATTGCAAATTGAAATAGCCAATAGGAATCTAGCAATGCATTCCTATGGCGGAAATGTTTTTTTTTCTTGTTTTTTTACGGCAGCAGAACTGCCGGCGAATAGAAAACAGTTGGGCGGAGCTAGCTGTCACTGCTAGCTCCGCACAATCGTTTTCTATTAATTTTTTTGTACTCTTAAAACAAAAATTTGTTCTGCTCGGTCCCACAGAGGGACCAAGCAGAACAGCCGAGCCGAATGCCGCTCAGCTAATAGAACCGAACAGCAGTGAGTAGCCTGCCGGAGGTTCAGCTTAGCCAGATGGGTCGAACTCCTTCTGCACTTCGGGTCGGCCGAACATGCTGAGCATGTTCGGCTGACCCAAAGCCACATGAAGCCACCCGATGTATGGCTGATTCCAGCCGATATACGGCTGAAATCAGCCGTACCAGCCTGAAGTGAATAGCCGAACAGCGTTCGGCTCACTTTGCTTCAGGTCGGTCGTTCACTCGGCTGCCTAAGGCAGCTTAGTGAATAGACCCCTTAGTTGTATTGGTAGTCACTAGGGATGCACTGATATCATTTTTCTCAGACCGAGTACAAGTACCGATACTTTTCCCCAAGTACTCTCTGATACCAATTACCGATACCTTAGGTGACCCAGGTAGTTCATTTTGGAAACCTCTTGTGGGTGAGATTTGGGAATTGTCAGCAGTAGTAAAGCTCAGATCACAGAATGATGTTGATCGTCCTGCCTGTCCAGTCGGAAGCATCCCTAATGGGAATAAATACTGTAGCTAAGCAGCTATTGGCTATTTCAATTTGCAATAGCCAATAGCAGGCTGGCTATTACACCCACCCACTGCTGCTGTCAATCAGCAGTGGTGGACCTGAGGTTCTCCTTCACCAGTAAAAGAGTGAAATTAGGAAAAAATTTGGATGCATCCAAATTTTATCAGAAAATTTGGATATGTTCAGATTCATAATTTTTTCATTCAGAAATTCGTATGCATCTGAATGGCTGAATTTCAATTTGGAATGAAACAAATCACACATGTCTTTTTTTAGGTTAACTGTACTAAGTTTGTTTTTATATGCACTTTATTTCCGCACTGATTTTTATTAGTAGCGCAACACTGTATTTATTGTTTTATCAATTGTGGGTAGTTATTATTTTGAAGTGTTGGCAGCTTAAAAGAAAACAATATAGATTGAAGCGCAGAAGGTATACAATCATACATATTTGTTATAGATGAGTAATACATGTAAATATCCCTTACATTGAGTAACGTTTACAATACAAAGTTAAATCCCTGCTTTGAATAAATTCAAATAAATTATTCATACAGGTATTTCATTTGGCTAAAGCGGAGCTTAAAGCTCTTTTAATAACTTTAATAATACACAAGTCAACAAAGAGAATTAAAGACACTTAACTATCTTGTATACTGTGGTCTGATAAAGCCTTCATCTAAATGGAAATATCTGTGCACAAGCGTAAACAAAATCATTTAGTGATTTAGATAGGAAGAAAAATAGGAACATAGCAAATGTGCTGGAACTTGCAGCAGTTAATCAGATTATACTGTTATCCTGCATGAAAGGTTGGCGCGGTCATATAGAGATTCCTTTAGAAAATGTTTGGAGTTTAGGTGATACCCTTTATTAGCTAAAGATGCAAACATTTGGGACACCTTAGATCCCTTCTTCAGGCTTTATACTGTATATATATAAATATTATTATTATTGTTGTTGTTGTTTATGTTAAGATTTTGAAAAACCCACTATAAATTAGTATTAAATCCTCAAACTTCTTTTTTTCAATAATGAATCCAGATCAAACAAATATACATTGCTTAGCAAAGTATTTCTTTACATTTTTGCCCAAGCACTTGCAGTTATCACGATTCCAAACAACTCCAACTCTCTCAGCTCAGCTTCCCCGAACTTCCCGTCTAATAAAATATTACAACAGACTCCAGCAGCTGTCCTTCTGCTAGTATGGAGAAGGATGGAGTAAGGAGTAGGGAACAATGAGGAGGGGTGTGTCTTGCCCTGCAGTGCCTGTGTATTTGTGGAGACACAGCTTACTAGCATGGGGTAGCACCATAGGACCCTGCAGGGAAAATAAGCCACGCAAAAACAGAATATCAGGACCACTACGCAGGGGAGCAGCTGATTCTGCAGGCAAGTAAAACTTTTAAACATCAAGGATCAGCATCCATAGTGATTACTTTTATTTTTATTGCTGATTGTTAGGGAGATTCACCCTCTCAGTTTGACCTGGTGACCATAATCACTGAAAGAAAATCCCAAATTTTGGGTTGTCATCAGAACAGGATTGGATGGAAAATCTTCCAATGGGGACAATGGTTCTCTTGACCCTACTAACCGCCAGGGATTTCCCTCTCTTTGGAGGGATTTCTTCTCACTTCCTGTTGTGGCTATCAGACAGGAAGTGGAGGGAAATCTCTCCAATGGGACACAGAAGACAAAAAAAGCTGATGGGACTATAACCCTCCCTTATCCAAGATACAAAAAAATGTTTTGGCCTCAGTTCTAATGTAACCAATTTACCAATACTGCCACCTCGACAGTATATCAAAATCTGATAGGGTAACAACCGATCACAGTGTGTTTCTTTACTTAGCATTTACGTCTTGAATTACAAGCGACCTTCATTATTGTTAAAATGCTTTTAGCTTAAGTATGTCATACAGGTCAAGCTTTTGTTAATATGTGCAAAACATAATGTCATGCCTAAAATTCAACATTTTATAAATTAAAGTCCATTGAAAAAAAATAGACCGGGCCGTCCTAAAGCTAAATGTAATGAATCTTTTTGAGAAATTTGGAAGAAAAGCTTGTTTAATAAATAACACTGTTACCTCGCACCCTAGGCTGCTTTTTTTCTTGCTGAGAAGACATTGAAAATTTAACAGCCCACGGGTCAGCATACTGCTCTCCTCAAATTCACATTACAATCTGCTACGGCTCATTAACCTCCGGGAGAGATGTCTCCCTTAGGAATGTCACTGAGCTTTGCTTCCTACATTTCTCACAGTGAATTATAGATAAAATCATATTCAGTAAAGGGTAAAGGACCACTAATACGGGCGTATAATTGTCCCTGCAGTGTGAAAGTGTTCATAAAATGGCTTGTATAAATACATTCTTGGTATATGACAATATGCAGCAACGGTATACGTTTTCAGTAAAGCTCCACTTTTATCATTAAAAAGTAGTCCTTGATTTTGAAGTGACTTTGCATAGGATAAGATGTTGTCAGTCTGCTTCAGGCAAGAGGAAGCATTTTCTCCATCTCCTCTCCCCAGAGATCAAACTATAGATTGTAACAGACACTAACAGACAAGAATCTGTGTCAGACACTTGTGAGCACAGCCAGGAACGGCACAGGCACCAACTCCTCAGTCTAGAAAGTAGATGCCAACCCCGATAGTACCTCTAGCTGTAAGCATACCTCATGTTGGAATACCGAGACCTACTAGACTTGAAGACCCCCGTAGCATCAAAGTTGCAGCTAATGCCGGCTCATATTTGGCTCATTTAGGAGAACGTGTAAATAATTTGAACGAAGAAAATGTATTCTTGAAAAGTTAGATTAATCGCTAATATTCCTTAAAGTAGAATGGTTTTCCCTTTTCACCTTTGTAAGTGATTTGCATTTATTGTGGTAATGTAGAGGTGCAGTGATAATCTATACATGTGCACATTTTCATGACTCACATTGCAGACTTTCTTCTTTTTGTATGGACTTTTTAGTAGGCCTCAGACCTACAAAATGAAAATTTTCTCAGCAGGAAACTCAGTCTAACACTGGGGGAGAGAGCTTAGGCCTGGTTCACATCTGGGAGTTTTACAGCGCTGATCGACGCGCTGCGAAACGCCCAGCAAGTGAAATCCCATACTTTCCTATGGGCATGGTTCCCACCTGGGCGTATTTCAGCGTGTAGGAAATGCGCGGAAAAACGCCCTACGCCCAAAGAAGTACAGGAGCTTCTTTGGGGCGTTTTTCTGCGCGTTTCCATTGGTATTCCCGAGTGTGGATCGGGGTTAACAAAGCGGTAACCCCGAGCCACACTCGGGAATACAGGGTACAGGTCTTACCTTGTCCGCGATCCTTGCTGTGTCCTCCGACGGCTGCCGTCTTCTGGGTTCTATCCTTTGCGAGCGGCCGCGTCACAGGGTGCGGAAAGTTTGAAAGTGAAAAAAAATGAAAATAGAGAAAATAAGGAAAACAACACAAAAAATCATATTGCCAGTGAAACGCGCTAAAAAACGCAAAAAAAAGGAGCTGAAAAACAAGCAGAAAAAATACGCCCGGGTGTGAACCCAGCCTTAGAGAGAGTGTGCATTTACACAGACTGCTTGCAAAGCACAGAGGTGGCCATTTTGCAACGAGGCATGAGGCGATAAAAAGGACAAAAAAAGTAAGTTTCTGTGTTCATATATAGCAACTGCATATGCCTGCTTCATGGTAATTCGGTGTATATTGCTGGCACATGTTTTTTTTAAAAACCTCAGCAAAGATGGAAATGGGCGTTGAAGATAAATATGTGCAGCAAATAAGTGCACCTACACTTCTGCATTTCATCTACAAAGTGCAACAAATACCTGTTTATCCTGCCAGCAAAGTCCACCTAATGCAGTTTCCTGTGATGGTGTGGCAATGATGCTTCTGAATTAAGAGCAGAGTTGTCACTCTTATGTAGGCTGTGCCTGCTTACACTACAGTAGGGGGAAAATTTATTGCAGGGGGGGGGGTGGCTATTAACATTGTCACAGCTGATTTACAAGCCTGTAGCTTATCAATCAGCACTTGGCAACACCTAGTCCCTCCCACTACTTTCTGGACTGACAACACTGCCTCTATTGCTAAAACCCTCCCACTGGGAGCTGCAGTGTCCGGGAAGAGAAGTGTGCGCGATACAAATGGAGGATTTGGTTCAGTCAGGGAGGGTAAAGGAAGTTTTGTTTGCTTTGTGAGGCTTTTGCATCACATAGTAAGTGGATGTTGTACTTGTTTACGCTGTCCTATATTTGTACTCTCTAGAGTAATTCCTTTCCAGATTATTACAACAGAATTTTAAATTACAATAATTACAATAGTTAGGGATGCACCGAGTACGAGTACCGATACTTTTTTTCAAGTACTCACCGATACCAATAACCGATACTTTTTCTCAAAGTGACAGGTCACATTTTTTCTAAAGCAATACAAAATAATAATTTTAGGTCAGTTTCTTAATATTATGAAGAACTGTAACTCAAAAGACAACATGACTGTCAAAAAATTAAAGTTTACTTTGCTTAAATTGTCACAAAGTTGTATTAAGACATGTGCTCATGTGCTCGTCTATTTTCCCCACTATGGGGATACAAGCCTTAGTTAGCAATGGCATGATCTAAATATTCATTTCATCATTCAATGCCTTTTTTTATATTATAAAGTTTATAATATAAAAAAATACATTGAATAATGAAATTAAATTAATATTTAGATAATGCGATTGCTAACTAAGGCTTGTATCCCCATAGTGGGGAAAATAGATGAGCACGTGTCCAGACTCCAGAACACTGTATAGTGTGGCACCGCTATATCCAATTCTGCATACCTGGCTTTATATTATAAACTTTTTTTTTTTTTTAAAGGCATTAAATAGTGAAATTATGTAGATCATGTCATTGCTATTGCTAACTAAGGCTTGTATCCCCATTGTGGGGAAAATAGATGAGCACATGTCCAAACTCCAGACCAGAACACTGTATAGTGTGGCACAGCTATATCCAATTCTGCATACCTGCATACCTGGCTGGCCCCCCACACACTATAATGCATTGCTGGGACTTGTAGTCCTACATAGTTGGAGCTATTCTGCATTGATGTATAATCATCATACATCAATGCAGAATACCAATATGTGGGACTACAAGTCCCAGCCATACATTATAATAGTCAGCACTACAGAATCCCACTACAACCCAGACACACACACACTTGCACGCACACTTACTGCCCTGCTCCTCACTCCAGACTTACCTTCAGCAGGGCCCTCTCTCTTCCTCATCTCCCCGGTCAGGGGGCGGGGCTAAGAGGGTCGGGTCCTCACACAGCATATTCTGCTGGTGACAGCCTCTGCCATCCCTGCTGCACAGCTGCCCGTACATGCTGCGGCAGCTGTGGGGCAGGGAAGGAGTGGCACTCTCTCAGGGGGGGCCCTTTTCTTCCTTGCTGCCCCCCCCCAAGTGGCGGAACGCCAGGGCCCGGTCGCAATTGCCAGTGCCTTAGTATGCAAACAATATCAGACATCTATCAGAACATTGTTGTTTTTATACTGCCAGCTGGAGGCACTAAAATTGCTGAAGACATCTGTCTACTCTTTACTATCTTTGAATATTGATGACAACAGTTTCTTCTCACAATGTAAATCTATATGTCAGTCAACTCATTCAGTGAGGCAGAATGAGGTTAAACCAAATACAGAGTTTTATCTGGTGGATAATCTACAAATTTTGATTCTTAATATAATAACGAAATAATGAAAGGACTAGCATGTAAAAACATAAAAAGTAATCTCAATGTTTCCTTCAGGGCAAAAGTTTTTTTAAAAACCTCAAAATATATGCTGACTGAAAATGCACATTCTTTCCCTGTAAGAGGTCACTGCTCCAAAAATGATATATTAGTTAGAGTTCAACCAATTACTATTAATAAAATTCTTGGCCTCTTAACTATGATCGAGTGGCTTAGAAGTGCCAATCATGAGGGTTTTCTTATGTGCCAGCCCTCTTCTTATAAATGTCAGGGTTCCCAGTGGCTGTTGGAGGAGAAATGGTGTAGGTAGCGAAATCTCCCAGACTGCAGGGAAAGTTAGGTGATAATGCTGGTGCTAACTGCTGAATAAAATGTCTCTTTATTTTTACATGCAGTCACAGACACAATTGTGCATTCGTATATCAGATTAGGGAAAGATTTCAGAGTGTTTACAGACACAGTAAGATGCTGGTGGTCATTGCTTAAAAAGTTCATATTTACATTGAATCACAGACATACTTGGGCTAGATGGGCAATTACTCCCCTTCCACCACCCTAATTTGTTATAGTGATTTAATGCTAAGAAATTCATCATTATTTTCTATGGGTTACCCAATTCTTACATTTTCTAATAAATTTGTCGCTCTTAGGCCTCATTCACACTGCCGCGCATATACGCGTGTATATGCGCATACGTGCGTATTGTACCATATGCAGCATATGCAAATGAATGGCTCCATACACATAGCTGCGTATGGAGCCGTATATTTGTGTAGCGTAAAAATGCGCAAAAACAGAATGGAACCAAGATGCGTCCGAGCAGCGTATTTCTGCGTATTTTACACGCATACACACATATACGTGTTTGCGCGCCTATATGCACGTACGAGCCTATAGTTCATTAAAATTTCTATTACGAATTATGCATTCTGGGATTGCATATAGTGAGCACATATATGTGCGTACATATGCGCATGTACGCGTATATACGCAATATACAATTTTGCTCTTGCGTTGTGTGTGAATGAAGCCTTATGGTCAGTAAGCGAGGTTCATCAGTGCTTCCTGTCTGTAGGAAAACTGCTGGCAACAATTGTTCTTACTGCATTTCCATGGAATGTTTCACTAATCACTTAGCTTTGGACTATCGCTTTTGGACAGAGATTTGTAGCAACGGTCACCAGCTTAATGATGTGGCACACAAGGGGGATATATTTACAGTATATATCTAAGCAATGACAATTTAGAAGAATTCTGCAGGCACATAGTGACATTAAAGGTTGTGGTGGAGCAGCATTCGGCTCAAACAGGACCCTGGCTTTGCTGTAGAATGGTCAGTGGGCATGGGTGTATGCTGGGGTGGTTGGCGACTGACACCAATATGTGTTTATTCCTGCAGTCACTGACACCAATGGTGGGTGTTATTGCTTTCACTATAAGCAATGCTGGGGATTTTTTTTCCACAAATGCTGGGCATTTGTAAGGCAGCCACTGACAACAATGCTGGGGGTTATTAATTCAGCCACTGAAAGCAACAGTGGGGGTTATTACTGAAATCCACTGACACTAATGGTAGGGGTATAGCATTCACTGGCAGCAATACTGAGGGCTAGTAATGTGGCTACTGACACTTATGCTTATTTCGACCAATAACACCAATGCTGAGGGTGTATTACAGCCATCTACTGACACCAATGTTCATTACGGCCACGAACACCAATGCTGGGGTTTCTTACTGCAGTCACCGACAACAGTGCTGGGGGTTATTAATGGAGCCACTAATGGTGTGTGTGGGGCGGGGGGGGGGGCTATTACCACATTGGTAACCTAACAAATAGGTAGAAATGACATCATTTTTCAACAGTTGTGAATCCTGACACGTTCACCTTTGAGGTCCAGGCTGGCCTGCTTTGTAGCACCTAAAACATACAGATCACTATGACAATGAAGAATAATTTATGGGAAGAGAAAGCAAGTAAGGTGATCAAGGAATGGGAACAACTGCATTTCAAAGACAAAGAGAAGAAAGATAAGTATAGTGGTTCAATATTATTTTTTTATTAGCTTATACATTTATTTTTTATCAGCTTATACATTTTCTTTTCCAGTAAATCATATACCCCCCAAAAATGGAAAAAATTGTGGATTCTTACTGAGAAGAGAGTATAGTAATCAAATCCATGAAAACAAGAGTGGTTGTATGTCATCCAAAAGAACCAAGTACCTTTACTATGAGCTGCTTCTCTATTTGCTACCTACAATTGACCAGCCCCGCAAAACATTAGTTTCAATTATTCTGTTTGGAATCCTCCCTATAACTCTGGCAGCTACAGCAGACGCGAGTCATGTCAAAGATTTACCAAATTGTAAATGTGTAACCCCCTGTTAAAGAAAAACTAAACTCTTTTTTTTTTTACTATCTTGGGAAACTTTTTTTTCTTATTTGTTAAAAATATTTTGTAAATATTTCCTCATATTTTGTTAAGGCTATTTTGTGTGACCATAAATAAGCTATTTGCAACTGCTTGAAATGTGTGAAATTGAGTTGACATGAACACTACTGGGGTTTATATAGATAAGTGATTTACAAAAAAAGAAGTAGTGCAAACCTTGCCAATGGCTCTCAAGGTAAGGTGCAACAAATCTGATCCATGTACATTTTTATTTTTACGACAATGCTTGACACACAGTAGAAAATGATTTCAGCACCTACGGCATAGTGCCGAGAAACAATATGCTAACACAATAGCCAACTAATTGCATCAGTGTTATGCCAAGTAAACATTATACTATGCATGACTGAGGAAGCATAGATGTCCCCATTCTTTCCCACTACAAGCCCCCAAGAGCACCCACCACCCGTCCTTGTAAGGAATAACTAGACCACACTCCAAAATGGTATAAAATGGCCTTGGCAGCCTTTTATTAACAAATTTGATATATAAAACATACTATATATAAACAATTATCAGAATGACCTGAACAAAGTTGCAGGTCTTTGAAGGCCACACCTTTGATTCGTTGCTTGCGGCAGTACTACAACATGTTAGGCCCCCAGCCGCAAAACACCGCCTCGGGGACAACCACCAACTGACCGCATACATTCCAAATATCCAATAGATGAATAGAGGACCCATACCAAGACAGGTCCCCCAAACCTTAACCACCAGCACCTATTATTTGATGGCCTCCAAAGACCCCAAACGCATAACTAGCCAGCCTACACCAACATTTTTTGGGCGGGCGGGAGGGAAGTTCACTCTACCTCAGACAATCTCCAACTGCTGCAGAGAAGACCCTCCTACTTAGACCACTGTTAAAGCCCCACCTAACCTTTCAACCTGTCCAGTCATGTAAATGACCATGTCCCAATACCGAACCCTCGTTAACCCTTTTAGCTTGTCTCCCCTATACACCTAGTCATGTATGCCCTGCGCTTATTTTTTTTATTTGTATTTTTTCAGCTTCGGGCCTACATGTCTCTATAACCAGCAGGTAACGGTGAAAGGGTAATTATTGCATTATAGAAGTAGTGTTCTTTTTCAAGGGGGCAAACACTATTAATGTTTTCTGTCACAGATATATTTTATCTTTACCCATTAGGTTCTCCCTAAGCAGATGGCTGATGCTGTGATTACTGCAATTTGTCATTCCATTTTGTACTACCAAACCTCCTTCTACATTGTGCTAATTCTTGTACTATTACTAAGATAAAAAAAAAAAAACTTGTTGAAACATAAAAAGGGTTTTTTATTATTTCTGTGACCAGCCACAAAAATAAAAAAATGCTTCAATACTTGGGGGATATTATTAAAGCATTAAATCAGACATTTACCAAACGTTTATTGCAGGAGTATCTTCTAGGTCCAAATGGCAGTGATTGATTGTTCATTAGATGTCTAGTGCAAGTCACATTCACTGCTTTATAAATAAACCATTTGATCTATGTATGATAGAAAACTTGAATAGTGTCATCAGGGGCGTAACTAGAAATCGCAGGGCCCCATAGCAAAAATTTGTAGAGGCCCCCCCCCCAATCCACACCCCCCTCTGGTGCTTGAACTACAGCATATATTATTATTATATAGTACAAATAAATGCAGTTTGCTATAGATCACTGTCCCTGAACGTAGGATGCATGAGTCCAGAGACAGTGATCTATTCAAAACTGCATTTAATCATATCACGCACATTACGTGCGGACTGCCGCTTACAGATATGGCCGCTGTCACCTGGTCATTAACTTCAGTGGGTACAGCAGCCACATCTAAGTGGGACAGCTGAAATTCCTGTCGCCAGAACCTGTATATTTCTGCTGCAGGAATGCCAGAACATCCTGTGTAACGAGGCCTAATTCTTTAACAGTGCCACCAATAAAGCTGGGAAAATGGGACTTACAATTACACAAGAGGGGGTTATACTTATAACTTAAAATAACACTGGGGTTTATCATTTGTAACCCCACTTTCCCCAGCTTCACTGGTGTAGGTGGCAGCGTGGGTGGGTGCACAGAGTGGGGGGCAGTGTGGGTGGGTGCACAGAGAGGGTGACAGTGTGGGCAGGTACACAGAGTGAGTGGGCAGTGTGGATGCACAGCATCTCACCTCTCTTCCTCTGGCCAATTCTAAGGGCTTGTTCACACCATATACAATGGTCCGAACGCAGTGGACCGCAACACAGGCACTAATGTGCCTCCTGTCAGCAGTCCCAGCAGCAGTGAAGATCACACACCTACTCCGCTACTTCTCATCCAGCCGAACACAGGCAGGAGATAGCTCCGCCCTCCCCTGCTCTGCACTGTGACTGTGGCAGGGGAGAGGAATGCAGGTGAGTGTCCTTAGGTTCCGTGTGGCGGTGCAGTGTTTGACTTGAGGACCCCTAAATCTCCCTCCTGCTCCCAGTAAAAACAAATCCAAAGCGGTAAATATGACCAACAGATGAAATGGTACAAACGAGGTTGACTAGGAGTGCTGCCCCACTTCAGCTTGGGAAGCTGCAACACTGAGGGAAAAAGAAAAGAGAAGGGCGCCCACCCTAGTGTAGAGGGTTTTAATGATTATGAGTAAAAATACAGAGTAAAAACATACTCACAAAAGTGGATCAATAAAAGCATAAAAACGAGCCTTTGCGATAACTGTAGAAGGCTGCACATATGCCTGTGCTTCAGGCATATGTCTGGTGCGGGCCCCATAGAGTGTCATATTAAGCGTGAGCCTAGCTTCATCAGATATAGCAGGCCTCATTCCAGAAACTCCTCTGATAACATTGAAATCAATCCAAGTAGAGTATAAAATATTTGAATTGGCATTCTGTAGTAATTTAAGGATTTTTCAGGATATCTTCTTAGATCATGATACAGACATCCCAACTCTCCCGGACGCTCCGGGAGTCTCCCGCTATTGGATAGCGGCTCCCGGCCGCCCGGGAGAGAAACACTTCCTCCCGGAAAGGTTTATCTGCTCGATCGAGCAGATAAACCTTTCCCTGCGATCGTTTTCTTTTTCTTTTCTGACATCGGGAGCCGGGGCCCGACCGTCAGTCAGAAAAGAAAAAAAGAAGGCTTACGAATCCATAGCTAGATTCCTATTGGCTATTGCCAATATAGCCAATAGCAAACTAGGTAATGTACACGCCCACTGCTGCTGTCAATCAGCAGAGGGGGACCTGAATTTTTCTATCAGGTCCTCTTCTGGTGATTGAAAGCAGCAGAGGGCGGGTGCAATAGCTAGTTTGCTATTGGCTATTGCAAAGTGCAATAGCCAATAGGAATCTAGCTATGGATTCGTAAGCCTTTTTTTTTATATTCTGACTGCAACTAAAAACAAAATCAGAAAAAAAACCTGCAGATGGCAAAGAAGCTATTGCTTCCTGTGCTATCTGCCATCATTTCAGGGGGGTGCTCTCTCCCAGCCCCCCTAACCCCCCTCCGCGGATGGGGGGGGGTGTAGAGGGCACCTCCCTGAAATGAGAAGGACACCTCCCTGAAATGGCTTCTTTCAGGTTGAGATCCCTGATGATATAGAAGTTTGAAATGTCCCTTTGTCAAAGGAAATACATATAATTGATGGTTTGCTGTTTGAAATCTAAAAAACAGCAAAAATAAAATGAATCTAAAAAACAGCAAAATCTCTTCATCTGTGACCATTGTACATAGAGAGGAATGACACAGAGAGGAACATAAACAAGACCCCAGAGTTGGTGACCTTTTGCAGGGACAAATTGTTTTTAAGTCACCAGCGATTCCAGTGAAAATACAGCTAGCTAAGTGATTGCCATACACTGTGTGATTTGCTTTTGGGAATTTGCATTGCTGCCAAGAACCCTCTTTCACTTCTAGCTCAAGTAGCCCATCAATCACAGACCAATGTCGTTTCAATAAGCGTTCGTTAGCAATACTGACTCGATCTACAGAACAGATTTTCATTTGCACATGTGCAGTGTTCTTGCTGCAATTTATTTTTGTACGAAAACTCCACTAATCCATTGATTTTCGTACAATTCGAAAAAAGTTTTCCAGCCTCACCCTTTGAGAAAATTCAGCCAGGAGTACAGTAACAAAATAGTTGGGTTGCCATCAACTGATCGATTATCATTCGAAAGACCACTCATGGACGATTTTCAAACGATACTTGATAGGTGTATGGCACCTCAACAGTGTGTTGTTCAGTGCTTAAACAAAATATGGAGGAATTTTAAGAGTGTTTCCAGGAACAGTTAGATGCTGGTGGTTGTTGTTGAAAATTCCTGAAGTGAACATGGCCACCGTGAGAAGAATGGAGAGGAAAAGAAAAAGAAAGTATATCGAGAATAACAAGCTGGCAATTATCTATAAGTATCTGTCTGTAGATTGCCATTACTAAACATTTGTAAAGGTGCATTTGTTGTCATTTTTAAGATAAGGGTAAAGTTTCTCTTTAACTTCTATGAGCACAGCACAGTGTGTTGTGGTTGTACTTTGGCGCGCTGCACTGCAATGAGAAAGGTACAGCATGTAATAGTTGTTTTTCAGCGTACACCACCACAACACAGTGGTGTGAGATGAGACCATTTAAAACTTGGCAATTTGTCTTGTCTATGCGTTTGGGATGCCCTGGAAAAAGTCACCAGCACAGGACCAATGCTCCTGGTGTGAATGTACCATTGGGGAGAACATTTACAACCTCTGTTAGGTTTTTATTGCTGTCTCTGCCTGCACTGAGGAAATTCACCCTTCATTCTCTGGTGACCATTGTCACTAAGACAGAGAGTGCTGAAAAAGACAAAACTTTACAGTTGTCACTGGAACAAGAGATGAGGGGATATCTTCCAATGGGGACATTTGTTCAGGTGACAAATGTGGAAGAGCAGATTTTCCTTGTTATTATTGATATTTCTTTTCACTTCCCCTGTGTGTCTGGGAAAGAAAGTGAAGGATAATCTCCCAAATGGGGACAAACATGGGACTAAAAACTCAGCAGTGGTTATAACCATCTTCTTCTCTATTCAAAACTAAAAAAAACTTTGAACACACTAGCAGATACACTTTAAGTATTATTAATGCTGAGCAATGTGTGTTCTGTGTAATGATCCCTGAAGAGAAAGCAGCACCATCAGAATGTTTTTAGTGTAAGAGGACATGTGTGCCAACCCTTCTGGAGAGCAGGAGTACTTTGCTGTAATAAGGAAAACTATATGATGGTGCTTAAGAGGCTTCATCTGTCTGCCCTTAGAATGCCAGACTTAAGAATGATTGTGCTTCTTCTCATCCGAATCACATCAAGAGCACTGTGTGCGTATGATTACATTATGTATGATTACTTTTCGGGAAGCCAAATGACCTTATTTTTTGTTACGGTTGATGGACTCTTATTTTGCATCTCTACATCTCCAAGGCAAATGTGAAGACTGCTTGTGTTATCTTGTTTAGGCTTACATAGGATCTATCTAATTCTCCAAATTCACCCTTTTGCTGCTGGGTCCTGCTACCCATTTTTCACCCTTTTGGCTTTACAGTTCCATGGGGAACAAAAGTAGCCACCCTCCAGAAGGAAGGACAGTGTCAGCACCAATACAGAGATGATTGGAGGATCCACAGCTGAGTGATACACAAATAAGGGACAGTACTGTTAATAGTTACATCAACATTTGTTAATGTTAATAGTTAATTAATTTGTTAGACTGTTAACAACAAGTTAACAGTCTAAAATTAAACCGCCGCTCGTCCAAACTCTTGTTGTGTTATTTTGCCATCAATATAGTTTGCCATCAATATAGTTCTTAGTCTAAACATTTTCCTCCTAATATTGCAGTCCCATTACCCCAACTAAAGTGAGTCTAAACTCAGAAGTTAAATATTAAAAACGCATTAAAGTACCTTATCTATCAACAATAATGATAGCATACAAAATCTGGAGCAGTTGTGCATGGCAACCAATCAGCTTCTCTCTTTCATTTTTAAATCCTAACTGAACAAACTGAAGAGAGAAGCTGATTGGCTGCCATGCACAACTGCTCCAGATTTTGTCTGCTCCAGTTTTGATAAATTCCCCTCCAATGTATTTTATTTGTGCATCACCCAGCTGTAGATCCTCCAATCATCTCTGTGTTGGTGCTGACACTGTCCTTCCTTCGCGAGGGTGGCTACTTTTGTTCCCCATGGTCCCTGTGTGTGTTGTAAAATAGCCACCACTTCTAGTTCACCCGCTGATGTATAGATATATATATATAGATATATGTTCCAGGAGGAAGGACAGTGTCAGCATGAATTCAGAGATGATTTGAGGATACACAAATAAGATACATTTTTGTTAATAGAAAAGGTACTTGAATGTATTTTTAAATTTAACTCCTGAGTTTAGTGTCACTTTAATTTTGCTCTGCAGTGGTTAAGTGGCAGTGACTCTTATGTCACCAGAAGTGAAGCTTAAAGTGGAATTAAAGTACACAAATACTTACCTCCGGTCCATTTATGTGTCGTTCACAAGCTCACACATCAGCATCAATATCTATGCCCAGTCTTCCAGGTTCAGGATCTTCAGCCATCTTGATTGGTTGGGCCAGAATGACATAACTTCCACGCATATGCATGGGAATTTATCCATCCTGTCAGATGCCATGTTTCTACATGAAGCAGTTTTCTGTGGATTATGAGAATGCTTGCAAGCAGAAAGGTAAGAACCCTTTATTGCAGAAGAGACAAAGAGGGACATTTATCAAAACTGGAGCAGTACTTTTAATTTTGCGCCGTTTCTATTTCTGCTGGAGAGTATTACTTGGTCCCTGATTTGTTTCACTTAATTGCTCATTTAGACAAGTCAGGCATCTTTTATTGTATTCATTTCATATGTAGTTGTTGTATTCTGAACGGTACCTTTTCACAATCACTTGATTATATTGTCTTTGCTGAACACTCAGAAGGGAATTTAACTGTGCATGGCAACCAATCAGCCACTCTCTTTCATTTTCAAATCTTAACTAAACAAACTGAAGAGAGAAGCTGATTGGTTTCCCTGGGCAACTGCTCCACATTTTATCTGTTCAAGTTTTGATAAATTCTCCTTACAGTATTTCTCTTATGCCATTAAAAAAACCTTCCTGATTACCAGTTTAGTTTTTGGTGATAAAGTTTCCATTCAACCACTTCCCGGCCGGCCGTTGTAAAAAAACAGCCGGCCAGGAGCTCTCTAGATCTGAGCGGGCGTCTTTAGACGTCCGCTGAACCACGCCCCCTCGCGCGAGCAGATCTCTGCTTCATCAGCTTCTTCAGGGGGGTCCTAGGTGACATTAGGGGTCTTCGAGACCCCTGATGTCTCCATAAAGAGGACCTGTCACTTCTTTTGCTATCACATAACAGGGTTTCTTAGCCCCCTATGGGATAGAAATAAAGTTAAGTGGAAAAAAAAAAAAGGAAAACAAATAAAGTTTCCCCCCATGTTACACATTGTCGCGAATGTCGGAATTAGAGCAATAATTCTAGGGCTATCAATCACTGATAACACTAAACTGATGAGCGGTAAAAGCTTTTAAAGCGTCGCCTACGGTCAATTTTGGGTATGGTAGTTTTTTTCCGATTTCGCTGGTGCGCGCAATTTTAAAGCTTGACATGTTTAGTGTCTATTTACCCGACATGACCCCGTCTTTTATATTTTACCAAAAATATGGGTAATAATCATTGTTTCCTAATATAATGAAAAAATAACTCTTTTTTTTTCAAAATTTTCAATAATTTTTCCTTAATATAGTAAAAAATAAAACCCCCAGTGGTGATTAAATACCACCAAAAGGAAGCCCTACCTCTCCCCAAAAAATTGTATAAAATGTATTTCAGTACAGCGTTGCATGACGGAATAAACGTCAGTCAAAGTACCGCAGCGCTGAATACTGAAAAATGGCCTGGCCAGGAAGGGGGTCTAAACACCTGGTCTTGAAGTGGTTAAAGGTGAACCCTGGGGGAAAAAAAACATCTTTATTCTTGCAGTGAGCCCCCCTTCCCACTGCAAGGTTAGCTGCTCATTTTGCCTAGGGGATGATGAATATACTTGCCTTATTCCTCACTTCTGCAGGCTTCTTTCTCTCATGCAGCTGGTCCCCTAGAACCCTTTCCCTTTGTTATTTTGCTGGTCACGGTTCTCTAACATCCCGTAAAATGCAGGACCGGCAGTCCTGCATTTTATGGGAGGATACCAAGGGCCTGCCCACATTCTGGAGTGTTAAACAGCAGAGATTAGTGCTGCTTTATCCCCTTATTTATCATCCCCTAGGAAAAATGAGCAGATTTTTAATCCTCAGAGTTCATTGTTAAACTGCATGTTCCCCCCACCCATCGCCCCTGGAAGAATGCAATCACATGACTGCTGCAAAACTAAATTAAAAAAGGGTACTTTGGGCCTACAATTTCATATACTTTAAGCACATAGTTGTAGCTATATTCCTATACTACACTTTCCTTTAGGCATGTGCGATTTATTTCTCTCTCAGGCCCACGCCTCTGCTGATTGACATCAGGCAGTGGATGCAGCAATAGCCAGCCTGCTATTGGCTATTGAAATATAAAATAGTCAAAAGCAGAATGGCTATTGCTTCTCCAGAGGAATTGACCTGAGAGAGAAAGTACTCTGTTATTTTCCTTTCTGTGAAAAAAAAATGTGCATACAAAAGGGCCATTTTTTGGCACAAGAACAAGTCCAGGAATGCTGAAGGGAGCTTTCTTAACCTAGAACCAGAACTAGAAGCCATTTAAAGTGGAAGTTAACAGGGGTGTGAACGGGCAGCATACTTGGACATTACGGCTGATGCTGCTCGTGCTCGTTACCTCTAGGATCGGGGCTGTTATGGTAGGATGTGCTGTCCTCCAGCAATGTGTAGCACCCAGCCTCTACTCTGTAGCTGCTGCTACCTTCTCCAAGTCCAGCACCTTCTTGCTTCACCAATTGGATGGCCACTGATGACGCATATACACTGGAGTTATATTATCCCAGCACACAACACCATTGTCTGCATTTCTCAGACTGTAAAAAGTACTGCACATGCACTGCAGTTAGAGTACGGATAAAAAAAAGCTTGCCAGCAGATGGGTACAAGAGTTTTTGTTTTGCAGAAAATACGTATAAAGTCTCTTCTACCATAAAACTCTACCTGGTGGTAACGTTTTGTTTTCCAGGTTTAGTTCCATTTTCAACCATTTTCAACCAAACAAATATATATAAAAAAAAGTATACTATTATTTATTTTTTTATTAGGAGTCCAACTCTGCATCTCCCAAATATTTTTGTATAACAATAGGTTTTACTCTCTGTTTCAGCAATACAAGTTTCCACAATATTATCTTGATGTCACCAGATCAGCACTATGTTCTGGGTAATATTAATTCTCCGGCAGAGACTCTTATGCATTCAGGGGGGCACGAGCCAGCAAGTCTCTGGAAGATTGAAAATAAGAGTAAAGGGCAAGACATTCACAGCTTTGCTATAAATGAATAGTTTGTTTAGAAGGCCAATTAAAAAGTTGTAGAACACTGACAGTTTTCCCTGGAGTGAAAAATCTAAATGTATAACATGCACACATTTGCAATCATTATTTGGTTGCTCAGATTGCTAAACTGTCGCTTTTAAACTATCCATTAACCCAATCATATTCATAGGGATCTGATTGTAATTAGGGACAAGGTGAAATTTTCCTGTGGATGCAAAAGAACCTTGTTATTAGTATTTCATTTACTATTTTTATCTGCAGTGCCCTATTTAGAAGACAACCATTGTTCTTCTCTTGTGAAATGACGGGGCTAGCATATAATGCAGTTATGTGTGCAGATGTGTGTAGTATAAGTCTCTGAAATATAAATTTAAAATCTTCAGTATAAAACATGTAACTGCACTAACCAAGACACATTATAATAAAGCACAATTGGAATTTAAGTTTAAATTAGCTTAAAAGAGAACTATAGCCAAAACTTTTGTTGGCTATAGTCCTCTTTTGGGTCACAGGAGTACATTTGCTAATGTACTCCTGTGACCCAAAGTCAGCATATAGAGGGTAAATAGCCCGCTATATGCTGACAGCGCAGAGCCGTGCTGCAGCCAGGAAAGATCCTGACAATATTGTCGGGATCCACCCCGCTGCCTGATTGACAGCTGGCTCTGCATCTCTGAACACAGGCAGCTGTGCCCGCCCCCGCCCCTGTCTGTCACTCCAATGAGTGCTGGAGGAACAAAGAGAGGAGAGGGAGGAATCCTTGCAGGGAGTGGTGACTGCCAGTCACCGCGCACTTCATGGAGAAGCTGTGAGCTAAACAATCAGGGGTTTGTGATCGCTCAGTTCTTGAGCTACAGACCTGGCATGTGACACTTCACGGCTCACACTATTGGAATGAGCACATTTTACTCTCTCCATAGTTCCCCTTTAATACATTCCAGGTGCATCAAAACAAGAAAGGCTAACAGTTTTTTTTTTCTAAAAGCAGTCAGAGCATGAGTAGTAAAGTCTGTCCCCTGGCAAAATGGCAGAGAGGACCCTTGCACTTTGCAAGAGACTTAATTGCAGAGGTCCATCACTTCCCCTGCGGAGCTACAACCCTACAATCAGCAGAGCTCTTGTCCCCTTCTGATTAAAGAGCTCTAGCTCTGACTCAACAAGGAGCATGTTGGAACTTCGAAAAGAGACCACTACTTCCCAGCAGAGAGCAAGAGTATTTCTCTCTATCACGTTGGCAGGGGACAGGCTGTTTCTGCTTTCTAAAGAAAACTAAGGGGTCTATTCACTAAGCTGCCGTAGGCAGCCGAGTGAACGACCGACCTGAAGCGATGTGAGCCGAAGTGAGCCGCACGCTGTTTGGCTATTCACTTCAGGTTGGTATGGCTGATTTCAGCCGTATATCGTCTGGAATCAGCCGTACATCGGGTGGCTTTGCGTGGCTTCCGGTCAGCCGAACATGCTCAGCATGTTCGGCCGACCCGAAGTGCAGAAGGAGTTCGACTCAGCCGATCAAACATCAGGATACTGATGCTGTTCGGTCTATTCTCGCTGCTGTTCGGTCTATTCTTATAGATGCCGAACAGCAGTGAGTGAATAGCCGAATGCCGCCTAGCGTCATTCGGCTCGGCTGTTCTGCTCCCTCCCTCTGTGGGAGCGAGCAGAAACGAAAAATAGTTTAAAAAGTGGAAAAATAAAAATAGAAAATGATTGTGCGGAGCTAGCAATGACAGCTCGCTGCGCCCAACAGTTTTCTATTGGCCGGCGGTTCTGCTGCAGTCAAAAAAAAGAAAGAAAAAAAAATTTGGCCATAGGAATGCATTGCTAGATTTCTATTGGCTATATCAATTTGCAATAGCCAATAGCAAACTAGCTATTGTACCCGCCCTCTGCTGCTGTCAATCACTAGTGGGGACCTGATGGAGAACTGCAGCAGAGGGCGGGTGCAATAGCTAGTTTGCTATTGGCTATTGCAAATTGAAATAGCCAATAGGAATCTAGCAATGCATTCCTATGGTGAAAAATGTTTTTTTTTTTATTCTCACACGGCTCCGTGTTTCTATCCTGTAACCGAAGGGGTCCTGGGGCCGAAGCTAGCCGAAGGACCAGCCGAAGCTATGGCTAGATCCTTCGGCAGCTTAGTGAATAGACCCCTGAATGTAAGACACTGCACACATTGAGGGGAATTTATTAATACTTTTGTCTGCTCCAGTTTTGATAAATTCCCCTCTTTTTGGTTTCATCCATCTGGAATTTATTTAAATGATTTAAACTAAAAGTTCAGTTGGGCTACAAGGCTACATATGGAATTGCATTGTCATATACTGTATACAGTAACTGTTGATTAGGTTCAGTTTAACAACGGCTGGACTGCTTAGCAGAGATAAAGTTTGGTTCACCGCTACCATGGGTTTGAGGGAACCCTGTGGGTTTTGGACAGTGGTCTTGGAGAATTTATAAAGGAAATGAATAAATTGCATAGCCAAATATGCACTACAAGCGTAGTTTTCAGAGACTGTGCATAGAAATAATATTGTTCCATAACTGTTCTCCCGAAGGGGTCCTGGGGCCGAAGCTAGCCGAAGGATCGGCCGAAGCTACGGCCAGATCCTTCGGCAGCTTTGTGAATAGACCCCATAGCTTCAAGGCATTCCTCATGCATGTTATTTAAAGGATTTGTGTACTTTAATATAGCCCTCAAAGACCCTCTTCCAGTTGTATGGTATTTTCAAAAACATTTATTGCATTGGTAAATATATCCATAAAATTTGCCTCTAAGTTTGATTTGCCAAATTTTGACCAAGATTCGCCAAACCCTTGAATCAAACCTGGGCAGATACGCCCATCACTGCTGCTGAGATTCACAGACAACAAAACATAAAACACCCAGGGGGCACTTTTCAAAACTGGAGCAGATAAAATCTGGATCACTTGCCCGGGGCAACAAATCAGTGTCTCTCTTCAGTTTGTTCAGTTAAGATTTGAAAATGAAAGAGAGAAGCTGATTGGTTGCCATTCACAGCTGCTCCAGATTCGGTCTGCTCCAGTTTTGATACATTCCCATCTCAGTGTTCAGTAAGGACAATATCATCAAGTGATTGTAAAAAAGGAACGTTCAGAATGCAGCAACTACATATACAATAATTACAATAAAAGATGCCTGACTTGTCTTAATGAGCAACTGAGTGAAACAAATCAGGGACCAAGTAATACTTTCCAGCAGAAATAGAAACAACGCAAAAAAGTGAGTGTTCACTCAATTTACCTAAATCTGAGTTCTGTGTCAGCCACTGCAGTATAAATCCACAGAGTACCTCATAGGGTCACTGGTACATCTCAAGGTTTTATTTTCAGTTTTGACTGGAGTGTACTTTTAAAAGTAATTCAGGACTGTTGGGATCAAATGTGGGGCCTAAATGTGTTGTTTCTTTGTTGTACTGCTTGTCTCAGGTGTAAATAAGTGTACACTTTACTGCTAACCTCCGGTATCAAAAAAATGCCGCCTTCCGATACTTGAAAAATGTTCTCAGGCTCCAGAGCCATCTTTAATATTGATTGGACCCTGGGCAAACATTTTCTCTGGTCCCCTGCCACACCCTGCCCCGCCATGTAATATTGCCTGCTATATGCTGGCAGCACAGAGCCGCGCTGCAGCTGGGAAAGATCCCGACAATATTGTCAGGATCCACCCCGCTACCTGATTGATAGCTCACTCTGCCTCTCTGGATCCAGAGCCAGCTGTGCCAGCCCCCTCCCCAGTGCTGAAGAGGCGGCCGGTGCAGACACAGCATTAGCACTAGTTTATGGGTTACAGGGCCCCACAGCAATGACTGGGCCCTGGGCAGCTGCCCCTTTTGTCCTGCCTTAAAGACAGCCCTGACAGGCTCCATTGTCAAATATATCTTGTCATCCCTTGCCATCAGTATTGTAACACTGACCTTTGGCAAGCATCCCAACAGCAGCAGTATGTACTGTAGACATGTAATCCTGCAAAAAAATTGTTTCATTTTGCTTCGGATCGATTTGGATTTACATGTTTTTCGTATTTTAGATCCGAAATTTGATTTGGTTAGTTATTCAGATTTCTTATCCGTCCGAATTTTCGGTTCGTAAAGATCCACAACAGGAAGTCACATGACCATGTCTGTGATGCAACCTCCAACAGCCAAAAAAAAGCTCTGATTGGCCAGAGAACAGTCACATATCTGATTTAGTTTTGTTTTGAATAAAACTGGGAGAGATCCAAATTTTTGTTAAAGGAACATTCGGATTTGTTCCCATTCTGATTTAGCGAAATTCATACAAATATCTATTCAGAACGAAATAAAATTTACATGTCTAGCAGTATGTGACCCTTTTCAGAATGGGCTGGAATTCTGGGAAGATATAGGGTCTTCTCCTTGCAAACATTTTCAGGAGATCAAAATAAAAAAAAAAGTTTTTATCCAGGGCCAGATTTCCCACAAGGCCACCGAGGTCTGGCCTCGGGGCAGCAGGGAGTAGAGGGGCAGCAGCGGTGTGGAATTCCTATCTCCCAATGCCCAGGAAATGCAGTTTCGGGCACCGGGTGGGTAGTTTTTTTCTACTTTTAGCCCTGCTTGCCCAAATGTAGTTTGCCCAAAATGTAGATCCTGTGCGATAGCAATACAGTTACGTGAAAAAAAATTTAATTAAAATAAAAAAAATAATCGGGGAGGGGGGGGCGCATTGAGGAACTTGGCCTTGGGGCAGCAGAGAGAGTAAATCCGTCCCTGGTTGGAAGCTTCTCAATGATACTTAGAAATAGCTGTGGCCATGGACATTCCGTGAAAGAATATGAATCATCTCTAATGGATAAACCAAGCCTACTCTGAAGAGTTGCAGCTCCCACTTTCAAACCCCTCATCAATTAACAGCAACACATAAAAATATGTGCTTATTGAAGCTTTGTTGGCCTGGAGGGGACTAAAGAGATGGCCTTAGTAGCTTTGTCCCAGAAATATCCCTGGAAACATTATGAGATTTTATGCATTTAATACCAAATAAAAAAAAGAATAGAGTTAATCAGTTTAAAGTATATCTAAAGCCAACATTTTTTTTTTATTTGTAAAGTGTAGGAGAGGGTCTCATTAGGGAGATTTCCCCTCACTTCCTGTCTTGTAGACTCAAAGGGAATCGAAATCCAAAAAAAAAATTGCCTTTAATTATACTTTAAAGCTTGATTTAACTAACAAGTCAAATGTTATTTCTTTTCAGAGATACTGCGGTCAATAATGTTTGTGCACTGCACTCAATAAAACAAAAAAAGACCTAATTGATTTTTTGATGCTCTGCATGGTTACGGTGTAAATTCTGATGCAATTAGTTAGATCAACCACTGAGCACCAAAAATATCCCTGTTCATACTTCATTATAATTATGACTGCATCTCTGGAGTCAATATAGTTAGCATTTAGCCAATTAGTCCCAAAATCTATATAGTTTTCTCTATTTCTGTCAGATCATTCACTTTGTCATCTTCACTGCTCCTAATTATGTTTCTGTTTCCAGCTGATAGTTTAATACAACTATAAAAATAGGATGAAAATGATAATAATATTATTATTAGTAGCAATAATAACTTAGTGTGATAATGGAAGCATAATTGCAAACAGTTTGGTCTGTTAATATATCAGTGGCAAGGGAGGACCAGCTGTGAGTCTCAGTGAGGGCCATAATGGCGGAGTCGATGAGTCATGTCTAAAAGGTTTTGTGTTACAAACTATGGTGTTAGCTAGCAGTGTTCATATTTATAATGCTTAAAACTTTCCATAAGGAACCACAAATATGTTGCATTTTCGGTGTCAGTGGCATATCCAGGGTTCTTGCACAACCTCACAAAGAAACACAAACACACAGTCTGATATGCATGCAGCACATGGCTTGAAAACAGAAAGGAAGCCACAGCTTTATTTTCTACCTTATTCAATACAACAGAGTATATACCATAGATAACAGAACTTATAAACACTGTTTTTGAATTTTCATCTGTATAGACAATGTAAGTCACACACAGGTTATTGGGCTGGCTAGAAGACTGAGTCAAGTACCTCTTTGTATCAGAAGCAGAAACTTTCAAATCTTAAAAGAGATCTATGGGGTAACCTTTTTAGGGTCACGGGAGGACATGTACTACTGTCCACCCATGACCCAAAGCTCAGTATATTGTGGGCTATTGCCACTATATACTGAGAGCGCTGCAGCCGGGATGGATCCCAAAAATACTGTCGGGATTCATCAAGCTGGCTGATTGACAGCTGGCTCTGCCTATCTAGAGGCAGAGCCAGCTGCGCCCGCCCCTTCCCATCTGTTCCTCTAGTCAGCGCTGGAGGATCAGAGAATCAGAGAGGGGGGAAATCCCTGTGGGGTAGCGGTCACTGACAGTCACCACTCTCTGCAGGGAGATGATCGAAGAGTGAGCAGTGAACGAGTGACGGTATGCGTTCGCTCACTTTCCAATCTATAGAGTCGACGTGTGACAGGTTCAATGTCACACGTCGACTCTAACTATGAGGATGACTGTAAATCACTCACCTCATAGTTCTCTTTTAACTCCAGCCTTCCCCTTTTTTTTCTCCATACTAGTAGCAAGTCCTCTCTTGTATTGAAACTGAGTTCTCAATTGCAGATTTGCATGTCCACAATACAACCCTTTGAAGCAGCAGCTTTCTCTGCCATCAATCATGTTATTCCCAAACACATCCCCGGCATCCCTTGAAATACACCTGCTCAAGCAAACAATCCCTAGACTGCACAGCTATATTCAGCACCCAGTGGCGAACAGGGGAAGCAGGCACATTTAAAGAGATCTTTGAGATGAGTTATTTTATATAATGCTTTTAAAGGAAGATCTAAGGAAAAGTACTGTTAAAAGTACTGTTAAGTTTAGAAGAACCTACTGGCCCCTCCACCAAAGAGCAGAAGACAGACTCAGGCATGCCACCACTTGGTCTCAGAAGAGGTATTTCTTGAAAACAAAATTATTTGATTATTTTCAATGTTGATCAATAGGGGAGGGGGGAAACAAGGGAAAGTATTACATGCATACACTACATCTCAGCTTTAAATATATGCTGCTATTTTTATTCCTTTTGCTTGACATTTGTTCTGAAATGTCACTTTAGTAATAAAGCAGTATTGATAGTTATATATAGTTCTGTAGAAATACTAATTTGCACGCACTCATGGCAGTATTATGCTTTAGTCCAGCAATATCCTCTGCTTGAGGTCTTGCCACATATATACTGATTACTGGCTTCAGCTCAGTAAATTTGAGCAGAGAAAGCATTTACAATGACCCAGAACAAGAGCAAAGTGACATTTTCAGGTTCTCGGTACAATTATGTTAGAGCTAAGAGACTGGCAATATGCATACTTATATACTGACTGTATGACTCGTAATTAAAGGGAAATCATAGTGAGTGTGTATATATATGTACCTTATTTAATGACTTTTAGGACAAAATAATATGTTTGTTTAGGACAAATAATATTTATTTTCTTGATAGCCGGTGTATGTAAAACACTACACATTCTTATTACAGGTATTTACACAGCGCTTTACATATTATACATTCAGATCAGTCCCTCATCTTACACTCTAAGGTCCCTATGTCACATGCATACAAGGGCCAAGTTAGACAGGAGTCATTTAACCTTCCAGCATGTATTTGGAGTGTGGGAGGAAACCCACGCAAGCACAGGGAGAACATTTAAAGTCATTGCAGTGTCCTGACTGGGATTAAAACCAGAGACCCCTAGTACAGCATGCAAAACAAACAGACAAACAGCTCCTTCTCCTAGTGTATTAACGTTTATTAGATGGAGCAATAAAAGCTACTCACATAAGGGTATAGGAAAAAGCAATGTGTTTTCTGGGACCAAGCAGGTCCCAGAAAACCAGCTAGCAGACGCGCTTCAGGGGAGCGTCCTCAGAGCTCCCCAAAACGCGTCAGTTAGCTGGTTTTCTCTAGAACCTGCTTTGTAACACATTGCTTATTCCTATACCCTTATGTGAGTAGTTTTTATGTTAACTTTATCGCTCCATCTAATAAACGTTAATACACTAGTAAAAGGTGCTGTTTGTTTGTTTTTTATGTGTTGTGAGGATACTTCCCAGTGGCCTTGTGGACAGCAGCTTTCTCCCTCTACGGATTGGAGTTAAAGAACCCCTTTATGCTGAGTGCTGTGGTGCATTTAGTTTTCTTTGGATACCCTAGTATGGCATGGCAGAAGTAGGTTGTGAGCGTGAGGAAGAGACCCACTTAAAGTGGACCTTTATCCCCTTGACTAAAAATCACATCAGCATACAGCTCTGCATCCTGATATGAAATCATCTTACATTCACTAGCTAAACAAACATTTTTTTTATTTTACTTACATTTTCCCCTTCCTGGTCCACTTTGGCTCAAATGATGTTGCCGGAGATGGCTACATCAGCAGAGCATTGCTGGGAAATCTCATCTGTAAACTCATGAGATCTCAGGGAAAGGCATTTTCCTCCCCTGAGATGATGTGCATGGTCACATGTCCTAGTCACATGTGCCAGAGTTCCAAGAAGTAAAGGGACATTCCCTAGTAACCTCCCCTTAATTAAAATGGCCACTGTGAGAAGACTGGGGAAGAAAAGAGAAATAAGGTATGCAAAGAATACAAAGCCGGCAATTACTGTATCTAGAAGTATGTGATTGTAGATTGTCATCAATAAACATTTCTAAAGGTGTGTTTGTTGTTATTTTTAATATATGGGTAACGTTCCTCTTTAACCACTTGCTGACCAGGTGTTCACATCCCCTTCCTGGTCAGGCCATTTTTCAATATTTAGCGCTGCAGTACTTTGACTGACATTTATTCCGTCATGCAACGCTGTACTGAAATTAATTTTATACAATTTTTTGGGGACAGATATAACTTTCTTATGGTGGTATTTAATCCCTACTGGGGGTTTTTATTTTTTACTATAGTAAGGAAAAATTCTGCATTCTGACAGCAGAGAGGGGACGGAGGGAGATCGTGTACCGATCTCCCTCTGATCCCTTGTCACAGAGCCACCATGCTGGTCCCAGGCTCACACAGGGCACAGCAGAGCCCGGGACCAGCATGTGGGGCCACGGAAGGGGGGCGCTCTATAGCCGGTGGATCGCTTGTATGTAAACAGGCATCGCTGCCTGTTTTAAAATTTTGCTTGTTTCCCGCACACGCGCATACGTATATACATCTAGGAAGATCCCGGCTGGCCGTTTTTTTACATCGACTGGCCGAAAGGCGGTTAAGCACCAGACTTTTATTCTGTTATGCGCAAAATAGGCCAGTGTTGCAATTAAAGCATGTGTAAACGCTAACATTTAACTTAGCTTCCTTGCTTCCTCTGGGTCTGTTAAATATATCATTACAAGTGTTTTTTTAATATTTAATTGATAAGAGCAAAACAACAAAAACATAAAATACCTGTTTATCATAAATCCAGTGCTGTCCAGTGCCCTGTGCACTCTGCAGTGTTATCACAAATATTATTATCAGGAAATCTGGACTTCAGGCAGAAAGGAGGAGGATCTGTAGTTATAATACACTTCCTGTCCTAGGGTGACTATGCTACTGTTCTACAGATACAGAACTGTGAGCATTGTCATCCAAGGACAGGAAGTGTGCTACTAGCAGGATATACCAGATTAAAAGAAAGGAAAGAAGCCTGAAAAAAAAACAAATTCAATGACCACATATAAAGACTGGTAAGAAGCAATGTACAACATTTTTATTTTTGGGTTTACATACGTTGAAAGCTTGCATTTCAGGATATGAAATGACACCCACAAATGAATGAGGGCACAGCCTTTTTCTAGTAGAGTTGCACATCTGAATTCTCTGTCTGCAGTAAGTGTCAAGTACAGAGCTAGTGCTGAATTTTCCTATAAGAAAAATAAAACAGAAACAAAACACAGTAAAAAAAAACGCAGCTCTGTCTGTAATGCTCACCTCCTCTTTGGTGCTGTCCCCAGCAGTAATTTATTTTTGCTACAAAATGTCCACAATCTTCTGGGTTGAATGGCGCTGGGTGTCATTTAACCCAGACTTCTTAACACATATTGTTAGTGCAGGGCAACCAGAAATCCGTTCCTTGAGGGTCTTCACGTCAGTGCTGCTTCCTGCATCATTAGGGACCATCCAGTGCTGGAGTAGAGGCAAGGAGGAAGAAGGCCCTGCACATTACATGAACAGCCTGAAGGCACACAACGGGGAGGAAAGGCAAATGGAGGGAAGCTGGGAGCTCAGAGCTGGGCTTTAACTTTGCACTGCAATTTACATGTACGGTATGTTAATTTGTGTTGCAGTAATGATTATGATGGGTCATAATGTGCATCATAACTTTCTTTATTGTGTGAACAGGTACTTAATGAAATATATTTCCAATTACTAACATACCATCAGACGCTAAGGTAGAAGAGAAAGTTAGATACAGTATACTCCCTCTGCATGGCTCCAGCCAAAGGTTAAACATAGATTTACATGTTCCTTATTCAATTTTGCCCTATCTTCCTCACTGCTGAATGCTCCAGCTGCTTGGATGTCACTTGCTAATGCTTTTATTCTAGTTTAGCAGCCTTAAACTGACAGCTCTAAGTAAGTTAGATGAAGAATAATGAGCTGAACAGGTGCTTAATAGCCTTAGGTGAAGTAATCTAAACATAATGTAATCTCTCAGCAACATTTCATTTAGGTGCATCCTTTTACGCCCTTGGCTTTTGCTGTTGGTTTCATTGCTCCATATCAACATTGCAAACTGCCCGGGGTCCTTCACAATATGGAGATGAGTTAAACAAAGGCCCATTTTTTTTTACTGTGCAGGCATTCTGCACAACACATAAAGTTGAATTGTGATTTTCACATTAGTAAATATAATTTTCTGGGTTGCTGCATTGCAGGAAAGCATTACATTTGGTTTATATGTTTTGTATCAAGCAATGTATCTAAGAAGATAATTACTGCTTTCAACAGATCTGTGCCATTTCTTGAAAAATAGATTAGTTATTGAGCAGACTGTATTAAATCTGTGAATAAAATTTGTTAACGAGGTCTTATTAGTTTTGATGCTATTTTGCATAAATGCATTTTTGTGGCTAACATAAAATTGCCTAGATTGTTGCTGTAAATTGAATAACAGTGAAGGAGCCCATTCATTTTGTATTTGCTAGTAGTGCACCTTAATGTATGAAAAAAAACCTGACTGTCCTTTTTTAATGCCGTGCATCACAATTTATGGCATGTATGTTGGGGTCCGCTGCAGTGTGGGTGCATTACCTACTACTGTAATAGAGCTCTGGGGTGCTATTTGGATACTACAAAGCATTAGACATTACATTTTGAATGGACATTCCGAATGTCCGAACTCCGCGTCCGAATGTGAACAAATCTGAATGCTTGTTTAACGCAAATTTGGATCCGTTCAAAACAAAACTATTTCTGATGTGACTGTTCTCTGGCCAATTGGATTTTTTTAAATTAAGATTATTTTAATTAAGATTATTATTACCACTCTATGGTAAGGTTGAGAAAGGCTGTTATATATTGTACTGTAGTTGCTTGTATTGAGCAGACCCCCAGCCCCGTGCTGATGAATAAAAAGAGGAACATTGGGTGTACTACTAGTGCAATAACCAGTAAAAAAGGGAGTATGTAAAAGAGTATAATGCACTTACAAGTACATAAGGTATAGCAGCGTATCCTAATAGAGCTGGTCTGGCTCCCTATGGTGCATCTCCATTGTTTCAGCAAGTGAAAAGATTCTACAGATCAACCAGATGATATGAAGGGCTGCAGCAATTCACTATCAGGGTAGCAACACAAAACAGACCAAGGGCACTAAATTGTGTTCTAAGAGAAATCACTTTATTAATACATTGTACATAAAAGATCTGGCCTGATCTGCTGCCTGTTTTGGCCTGGGGTTGGGCAGAATCCCATTTGGTGTCTCTATCCCTGTGGTTGTGAGGAGCTCTCAGCAGGAGTAGCAATGTTGTCGCAGCTTGCATACTGTGGCTAAACTGTGCTGATGAAGCCTATTAAGATAAAACAGTGCAGTCCATGGATATGTGTTCTGGTTTAGCAAAAGGTACAATTTCATTCTGCACATAACTCACGTTATGCATATACAAATATGATTTACCCTATTGAAAGAGATAAGCTTGAGGGCATCATTGGATGCAACTGCTTGTGTTTTTAGTTGGTTGGATAGGTCAAGGAAAATAATGGGCGCTTCAGTCAAAATATATTTTTGTGATTCAGGGGTTTTTCCTGCTAACAGCATTCTCTTTGGAGTTGTCAGAGGTATCCAAGGGGGAATTGCGTGAAGCACATTATTATTTCTAATAAGTACATTAGACCTTTTTTGTCCTGTGGTGCAGGCATATTTAAGATTGCTGCAATCTTGTTATTATTAGGTTTCACATACTCTAAAGTTATGATGTGTGTTTCATTTCATTTCTGGATTTTTTTAAAATTATTTTTTACCTTTACTCAAATGCTTTAAGCATATATTTTATTCAAAGTGATATTTAGCTAAACTTACAGTATATTATACCAAGCATGCGGCCCTTTGCTACTTATTAATTGGTCCTTTGCCTCAGCATTAGACAGATTTTTTCCCCTGCTTAGATGCTTACTTATATTGTGCGTTCAAAACTGGGGACCTAGTAAGCTTACTAGGTCCTCAGTTATTTACAAACACCCAGTGATCAGTACTGATCACTAGGTGTTTGCTCAGTACATGGAAGGATTAGCAAATATTACATATATTTGCTGATCGTCCACTCTGAAGCTCCGCCGGCCCCACACAGCTCCGCTCTCTACATCCTGATTCCTCATGTCACTGGTCTCTCCTCCCTGCTGGGTGCCAGCAGCTGGACTGACTCTGTGCCCCTCTGATCCCCACTGCCTCTGCTGATACAGGTGGGGGACAGCAGTGGGGATGCAGCTGGCTCCCAGAGGGGAGGAGAGAGCTACAGAGCAGCGGCAGCTTCCAACCCAAGCCTGGGATCAATGGCCCCTCTGCCCCCTCCCAACACTATGCTCCTGGCCCAACCAGAAGTAGCTGCTGGATAGATTGGGCCCCACTAGCCTGTCTAGGTTTCACAGTTCCATAGCTGGTTGTGACAACCAGTCCATTGCAGAAAAATCACTACAATTCAGGACCAACTTTTCAGGCTCCTTATGCACACAGAAGTACTTCCATGGCTTCTCCATCTCCGAACTTTAATCGCTAATCCTAAGTCCAAGGCCTCAGAACAAGCACATGTTCACCCTGCCTAGACAGCTGGTCTGGGAGATCAGACAATCTACAATATCCCTCCCCTGTCTGCAGCCCCAGGAAAGATTAACTTGCCAAAGTCACTACTGAACATTGGTACCCTCTCCCTGTATGTACTCCTGGTAACAAACCTCATTGTGGTTGGCCAGAAAGGTATACACATTCCTTTGTCTGATTAGTGCAGCTTCCCACACTATTGCCAAGGTACACTCCCCCAATAGCAGGCAGAAGCAAACACTCACCAGAGGTTAGGAGAAACATCAGAAAGCCAAACTATCAGTTAGAATAAGTGACTACAACCTAAGAGATTCTAAATTTAGGTGGACACTCCTGCTTAAAATGAAATTAAACCCTCAGATTGTTTAACATAAACCAATACTGTAATGTGTGCCTTACTGTAATCCATGGTTGTTGCCCTTCTCTTTGCTGCTCTTCCTTTTAAATCCTCATGTATTCTCATGCTTGTGGAGAACTTCCCTTTGCAGCTCAGGGCCTCTTCCTGTAGTGCTGGCTCAGGTTACAAACCTACACACAGACACCATGTATCCATTCCTGAGACAAGGCAGTCTGCTGCAAAACAGAAGTTCTGCCCAGCATGAGGACATATACAGATTTAAAAGGAAGAGCAGCAAAGAGAAGGGAAACAACCATGGATTACAGTAAGGCGCACATTACAGTATTGTTTTATGTTAAAAAATCTGAGGGTGGCTACATATAGCATGTCCTTTCCCTCACCAGTCATATTAGTTCTTCCACATCAAGCAGCATTACTAGAGCAGATGTTGCTAGGAGACTGGTTGTTATGTGCAATAACACGCTAGAACACATGTACATGTGCTTTTGATGCACAGCAATTGATGTTAATGAGGTCAAAAATACCAAAAGAGCTCCTGCACCTTTTTCCAAGATTCACGGCAGTTTGAATGGGCCCCATCAAAAATAATTGGATTCCTCTAGTCGTGCATTGTTGCTTGACAGCTCATGCTGTCACAAATCACACAGGTAGGAACAGAGTGTAAAACTACAATAATATCATCAATATAGCATATTTATGGTATATCAGTATACATAAAAAATGTATGGGGTTTACCACTAGCTGTAAAACACACTGTTAATTTTTATGTAAGGCCAACTTTGGGTTTACCACTCCCTCCCTCCAGTCCTAACCCCCCCCCCCCCCCCCCCCCCCCCCCCACCCCCCCCCCCCCCCCGTCCCCACAGCCTCCCTCCTCCACTGCATTTTACTTTTACCATGTGGCTTAAAAGGATGACAAATCATTAGATAAGAATTATACAAACACATGAACATATAACCTGAATCCTTTCATGATTAGTATACCGTTAAACGAATCACATTACAAATTACCTTCAATGTCTTTTTCTGCTAAATTAGCTTTCTAATATCCTTTACAAGATTCATACTCCAAGAGTGCATTGTCTGATTAATTAGCAATCTAATGTAAACACAGTAGATAGCTGAGAAAAATAAAATAATGAACAGTGATTTTAGCATAATTAGCATTGATATTAGCAGAAAACCCAGATTACAAAGATATTATTTAGGCCTATTTTCGCCCCACTTGGTTTCTCAGTCTTATATTGCCCTGAAAACTGCCA
>NW_017308422.1:1007-2434 GCF_000935625.1 Nanorana parkeri | reverse complement strand
CTAGTTGCTATGGGCAGCAAATGAAATAAATGTTCTCTATAACTAGACAACCAGGACATATAATTGATTCTATATTATCCACAAAGGGTTAACAGCACTCTCTCAACCCTGCAGCAGTGCCTGTACCTGCTCTCAATAGTAGTCTATGTCCGCCCTCTCTGTGCCTGATGAGATAAGCAGATAGTGCTTTATAGTGCAAGGTCCACTTACGGTCAAGCGTAGCTTGAGGTGAAAACAAACCTTAAGGTGGACCTTTCCTTTGAGTATGAAGGGCAAACTTGAAGATTCTATTTAGATTCCTCGCTCCCCAGCAGCACATACTCATCTTTACAGGTCCCACACCACTGATTTCAGCCACCAGGATCAGAGAAAGAAACCGGGAGCTCACAACAGGGGCGGATCCAGAGTCTAGTCTCGGGAGGGGCACTGCCAGAAAATAAGCCCCCCCATCTGGCTCTTCCACTGCTACTGTGCCCATCTCTCTCCTCTCCCACTGCCACCTCTGTGTCCACTGCTCCCCCCCCCCATCTGGCTCTTCCACTGCTACTGTGCCACCCCTTTCCTCTCCCACCACCTCTGTGTCCACTGCCCCCCGGCTCTCCCCCTCTCCACTCGGGGGGTATAGCGCACTCACCTGGCCTCTCCCTCTGGGATGTTTCCGCCGCTGCCAGCCTTGGGCGGTCTGTACCCCAGCGTGGGCTGAGGTGGCTGCCTAATTTGTCTGACTACAGTGCAGCCTCTGCTTTGGGTCCCAAGTGTTCGGTGCGGCCAGGCCCAGCAGAGTGGTGGATGGAGGGAGTGAGTGATAATCTTCTCAGGAGGGGGGATCCCTGGATCCACCACTGCAGCTTGGTATACTGTATTGCTGGAATTTGTAGTCCTGTATAGCTGGTGGTATTCTGCATTGCTGCATAATCATTATATAGGAATGCAGAATACCACCAGCTATACAATATACATAAGTCAACAATACTGAATAGCACCAGTTACAGTCTCCCAATCCTCCCTTCCCCCCAGCCGAACCAGCCATCACCCACAGACCCCCCAGCCTCACCTAACTCCTGCAGAACCTTTCTCCTGAGTCCTTGGCGGGCAGTGGAGGGGAGGAGCGCAGGAGAGGGTCCTTACAAAGACCCACACAGCAGCATGTGGTTGCCGGGCGGTGCCTGCATAGTCTATACAGGCATTTTCAGAGCCACCTGTACATCCCAGCACAGCCACCGCCGATACATACAGCTGTCACTGTCACAGATTTTACTACAGTTCAGTGTAAAAAACGGCACAGTACTTGTATAGTACCGGTTTTTAACACCAAACCGCAGTTAACTCTGTGACAGTAACAGCTGTACGTCCCGGCAGCTGTGCGGGGATGCACAGATGTACTTGTATCACTAGTACCGCGGGTGGGAGAGGCAGGGAGCGGCACT
>NW_017308422.1:0-960 GCF_000935625.1 Nanorana parkeri | reverse complement strand
TGGCTCACACAGGGTTATGGACTCCTTCCCTGGCACTTCCAAAAGAAGGACAGTACCTCAAAATGATGGACAATTGAGAGCGTTGCCTATTTCCTTTAATATAAGTAAAGCAATAACACAACAATGTCTGTTTGGGAAAGGGTGGACAAGCATAGGGTGAGCCAATCAAAGGACATCATGTTTTGAAAACAGAAAACATTTTGAGCGGAACTTAGAATTAATGAACTAAACTGATCTGTCTCAAGTTCTGATTCACATGAATCCTCTACCCATTCTCTTCATTTCTAACCATGGGTCTAAGGAACTTAGAGGGAAAAAACAAGGAGTGAAGAAGCGCCACTACCAAGTGGTGATTTGTCAAAAACAGATAAGGGTATCAAACTTACCAAGTAGTGGGTACTGGCGTGATATCAGCGGCGAGGTGAGGATGGATGAAAGTCCAAAGTTGCTCAGTGTGATAGGCATTCAGAGCAGTGTGTGGGCAGATTTGGGGCTGAGAAGGGTTCAATGTCAGTGGGAACCTGGGTCCGATGTAGAGTATAGCAGGGATTTGGGATGGGGGGGCGGGGCGTGATGCAGAGAGTGGCAGGCACGGTGGGGACCGGGTTGCTAGATATTTTAACGATCTATGAGAGATGTAGCCCGGATCCTCAATAGTGTGGGACTGCTTGTCTGGAGGATGCCGGCCGCTGGGAGAGGACAGTGAATGAGAGCCTGAACTGAACGTGCGGGAGGGACGTGGCTGGTGCTGGCAGGAGGAGAGTGTCCAGAGGAGGCCGGTGGTGCAGTTGAATGCCTGGAGGAATACGAAGGTCTGGTCTGTTCTGTTCGGAGGTGAGGGTGAGCCAAGGAGATAGGTGAGACTACACCGCTCGAGGGCACGAGCAGGGAGCCCGGAACAGCAAGCGGTGTGTCTGTGGGGGTAGAGAGCAAGTGGCGGAGGTGTAAGGGGTAACGGGT
>NW_017308421.1:200015-202071 GCF_000935625.1 Nanorana parkeri | reverse complement strand
ACAATGTCTTTGTATGATGGAGTATTAACAGAACCCTTCACCAAAGACACCTGGACCCCATCACTTGGAGGGTGTCTGTGGAAATGTGTCCCATTTGTGAGGTCAGGTACTCAATTTGGATGAGAAGACCTGAATCACAATCTCCAAATCATCCCAAAGGCGTTCAGTAGGTTTGAGGTCGGGGCTTTGTGTAGGACACTCGAGTTCTTCCCACCACACTGGTCACACCATGTCTGTATGGAGCTGGCTTTGTACACAGGGGACAGTCATGGTGGAACAGAAAAGGGTCTTCAAACTGTGACCACAAGGCTGGAAGCCTAAAATGTCTTTGTATGATGGAGCCTTAATGGTACCCTTCACTGGAGACACCTAAACATCATTCAGAAGGGGGGGGACACTTTAGCCATATATTGTACATTTTTGTTATATTCAACAAGAGTTCTGACCTGTCCATAGAGGAGAGAGTTGTTCTTCTGAAATTACTGTCTCAAGTCCAGATCTAAATTCCATACAAAAGTGGTATTTGAGTTCTAGATGGATGTAGAGGGATCAAAGCAACCATCAGCTTCCTCCATTCCTCTCCACCTGTTATGGAAATTCACTTGGTTCAACGCACAAATCCATGTCGCATTAAGTTGCGCCAAACACAAAGAATTTCCCCCGTTGTACTACGCTCCTTTATGCGAGGACTGGAAGTATTTCCCTTCTATAGAGTCATGTAGAGTCAGGAGACAGATGTTGCTTGTTCGTTAATCCCATGCTAAGAGACCTGAACACAGGTATGTTTATTGTTTATACCTGCCCAACAGGAAGTGATGTCAGACAGGAAGGGGTGTCTCAAACGGCGAGACAGGAAGTGATGTCAGACAGGAAGTGAACAGTAGTCAGCTAACAAATCACATGTAATAACAATCAATGACCACCGGAGTGACTTTATCCCGCGTGGCTCAGTGAGCAATGCCACATAACGTTACTAGGATTCTCATGCGCGCTCATTCACAGGGACAACGTTATGTCATCTCAGGTGTGTTGATCAGGCACCCCAGAGAGAACAAACGCACGTTCCTTTCATATACTGCGTTCAAGACAAATGTATCCACGCAAGCTAATAAATCCATGCATTGCACGGGGGGCCCCAGCCAGCGTCCATACACTCGCCAAGAACACACTGCTCCGCTGCGCATAAGAAATCTCCTCCAATGGATTAATCCCCCAGCGTCTATTTACCGAGACACTGAGAGACTAATGACAAAACATTACAATACACTAAAAACACATCCTAATAACATTTCCACAACACACCCCAGGAGCACCCTTTGACAATCTTCCTACCCTCCCTACTAATTGCTGACACAGGATGTGAATGTGTTTTCGCTAACAGAATTGTGTGACCCGTATGGATGATCATTATTATAAAAGGAGATGTAGCGGTGCGGAGTCAGAACCCATTAGAATGCTTTACATGGTCTCCAAATATGACAACAGTTCCTTGTTTGTAAATCTGCCTGAGGCGTTATGTGAACCTGAAAAGTGAAATGATTTGAGTTCCTCTGTCCATTCGAAGTGTCACCCTCAGCTTGCTCTGCTTGACTTCAATAGATGAGGGACCTACCTCTCCCACACCCTCAGCTTGATCTACTTGACTTCCATGGATGAGGGACATACTTCTACCACACCCTCAGCTCTGCTCTGCTTGGCTTCCATAGATGAGGGACATACTTCTCCCACACCCTCAGCTTGCTCTGCTTGACTTCAATAGATGAGGGACCTACCTCTCCCACACCCTCAGCTTGCTCTGCTTGACTTCAATAGCTGAGGGACCTACCTCTCCCACACCCTCAGCTTGATCTGCTTGACTTTAATAGATGAGGGACATACTTCTCCCACACCCTCAGCTTGCTCTGCTTGGCTTCCATAGATGAGGGACCTACCTCTCCCACACCCTCAGCTTGCTCTGCTTGACTTCCATAGATGAGGGACATACTTCTCCCACACCCTCAGCTTGCTCTGCTTGACTTCCATAGATGAGGGACATACTTCTCCCACACCCTCAGCT
>NW_017308421.1:185004-199750 GCF_000935625.1 Nanorana parkeri | reverse complement strand
TGTTATGGAAATTCACTTGGTTCAACGCACAAATCCATGTCGCATTAAGTTGCGCCAAACACAAAGAATTTCCCCCGTTGTACTACGCTCCTTTATGCGAGGACTGGAAGTATTTCCCTTCTATAGAGTCATGTAGAGTCAGGAGACAGATGTTGCTTGCTCGTTAATCCCATGCTAAGAGCCCTGAACACAGGTATGTTTATTGTTTATACCTGCCCAACAGGAAGTGATGTCAGACAGGAAGGGGTGTCTCAAACGGCGAGACAGGAAGTGATGTCAGACAGGAAGTGAACAGTAGTCAGCTAACAAATCACATGTAATAACAATCAATGACCACCGGAGTGACTTTATCCCGCGTGGCTCAGTGAGCAATGCCACATAACGTTACTAGGATTCTCATGCGCGCTCATTCACAGGGACAACGTTATGTCATCTCAGGTGTGTTGATCAGGCACCCCAGAGAGAACAAACGCACGTTCCTTTCATATACTGCGTTCAAGACAAATGTATCCACGCAAGCTAATAAATCCATGCATTGCACGGGGGGCCCCAGCCAGCGTCCATACACTCGCCAAGAACACACTGCTCCGCTGCGCATAAGAAATCTCCTCCAATGGATTAATCCCCCAGCGTCTATTTACCGAGACACTGAGAGACTAATGACAAAACATTACAATACACTAAAAACACATCCTAATAACATTTCCACAACACACCCCAGGAGCACCCTTTGACAATCTTCCTACCCTCCCTACTAATTGCTGACACAGGATGTGAATGTGTTTTCGCTAACAGAATTGTGTGACCCGTATGGATGATCATTATTATAAAAGGAGATGTAGCGGTGCGGAGTCAGAACCCATTAGAATGCTTTACATGGTCTCCAAATATGACAACAGTTCCTTGTTTGTAAATCTGCCTGAGGCGTTATGTGAACCTGAAAAGTGAAATGATTTGAGTTCCTCTGTCCATTCGAAGTGTCACCCTCAGCTTGCTCTGCTTGACTTCAATAGATGAGGGACCTACCTCTCCCACACCCTCAGCTTGCTCTGCTTGACTTCAATAGATGAGGGACCTACCTCTCCCACACCCTCAGCTTGATCTACTTGACTTCCATGGATGAGGGACATACTTCTACCACACCCTCAGCTCTGCTCTGCTTGGCTTCCATAGATGAGGGACATACTTCTCCCACACCCTCAGCTTGCTCTGCTTGACTTCAATAGATGAGGGACCTACCTCTCCCACACCCTCAGCTTGCTCTGCTTGACTTCAATAGCTGAGGGACCTACCTCTCCCACACCCTCAGCTTGATCTGCTTGACTTTAATAGATGAGGGACATACTTCTCCCACACCCTCAGCTTGCTCTGCTTGGCTAACATAGATGAGGGACCTACCTCTCCAACACCCTCAGCTCTGCTCTGCTTGGCTTCCATAGATGAGGGACATACTTCTCCCACACCCTCAGCTCTGCTCTGCTTGGCTTCCATAGATGAGGGACCTACCTCTCCCACACCCTCAGCTTGCTCTGCTTGACTTCCATAGATGAGGGACATACTTCTCCCACACCCTCAGCTTGCTCTGCTTGACTTCCATAGATGAGGGACATACTTCTCCCACACCCTCAGCTTGCTCTGCTTGGCTAACATAGATGAGGGACCTACCTCTCCAACACCCTCAGCTCTGCTCTGCTTGGCTTCCATAGATGAGGGACATACTTCTCCCACCCCCTCAGCTCTGCTCTGCTTACCTTTCATAGATGAGGGACATACTTCTCCCACCCCCTCAGCTCTGCTCTGCTTACCTTTCATAGATGAGGGACATACTTCTCCCACCCCCTCAGCTCTGCTCTGCTTACCTTTCATAGATGAGGGACATACTTCTCCCACCCCCTCAGCTCTGCTCTGCTTACCTTTCATAGATGAGGGACATACTTCTCCCACCCCCTCAGCTCTGCTCTGCTTACCTTTCATAGATGAGGGACATACTTCTCCCACCCCCTCAGCTCTGCTCTGCTTACCTTTCATAGATGAGGGACATACTTCTCCCACCCCCTCAGCTCTGCTCTGCTTACCTTTCATAGATGAGGGACATACTTCTCCCACCCCCTCAGCTCTGCTCTGCTTACCTTTCATAGATGAGGGACATACTTCTCCCACCCCCTCAGCTCTGCTCTGCTTACCTTTCATAGATGAGGGACATACTTCTCCCACCCCCTCAGCTCTGCTCTGCTTACCTTTCATAGATGAGGGACATACTTCTCCCACCCCCTCAGCTCTGCTCTGCTTACCTTTCATAGATGAGGGACATACTTCTCCCACCCCCTCAGCTCTGCTCTGCTTACCTTTCATAGATGAGGGACATACTTCTCCCACCCCCTCAGCTCTGCTCTGCTTACCTTTCATAGATGAGGGACATACTTCTCCCACCCCCTCAGCTCTGCTCTGCTTACCTTTCATAGATGAGGGACATACTTCTCCCACCCCCTCAGCTCTGCTCTGCTTACCTTTCATAGATGAGGGACATACTTCTCCCACCCCCTCAGCTCTGCTCTGCTTACCTTTCATAGATGAGGGACATACTTCTCCCACCCCCTCAGCTCTGCTCTGCTTACCTTTCATAGATGAGGGACATACTTCTCCCACCCCCTCAGCTCTGCTCTGCTTACCTTTCATAGATGAGGGACATACTTCTCCCACCCCCTCAGCTCTGCTCTGCTTACCTTTCATAGATGAGGGACATACTTCTCCCACCCCCTCAGCTCTGCTCTGCTTACCTTTCATAGATGAGGGACATACTTCTCCCACCCCCTCAGCTCTGCTCTGCTTACCTTTCATAGATGAGGGACATACTTCTCCCACCCCCTCAGCTCTGCTCTGCTTACCTTTCATAGATGAGGGACATACTTCTCCCACCCCCTCAGCTCTGCTCTGCTTACCTTTCATAGATGAGGGACATACTTCTCCCACCCCCTCAGCTCTGCTCTGCTTACCTTTCATAGATGAGGGACATACTTCTCCCACCCCCTCAGCTCTGCTCTGCTTACCTTTCATAGATGAGGGACATACTTCTCCCACCCCCTCAGCTCTGCTCTGCTTACCTTTCATAGATGAGGGACATACTTCTCCCACCCCCTCAGCTCTGCTCTGCTTACCTTTCATAGATGAGGGACATACTTCTCCCACCCCCTCAGCTCTGCTCTGCTTACCTTTCATAGATGAGGGACATACTTCTCCCACACCCTCAGCTTGCTCTGCTTGACTTCCATAGATAGAGAGGCAGCAAGGCCGTGTGGTCACATGACTGCAATAAAAATGGATGCAACAGTTTTTTTTGCTAAATGGACACTTTTTAGACCATTACAGACTTTATGGAGTACGATTCTGTGCTTCCCTTTATTGGATTTCACATCATATACTTTATACTTTTGTGTCCAGCCAAAATGTTCTTAGTTTGGGATGGAGTGGGAGAGATTTCGCCTCACTTCCTGTCCTACTGACAACAGGAAGTGAGAGGAACGGCAACACAGAAATACGAAAGCTTTAGTTCAGTAGAGCAGGAGAAGACTAAGCCCCCGTCAGAGGTTCATTTTCCGGTGATGGGGATCTCTGCGTTCGTTCTTTCGTTCGTTGTGTAAAGCTTTGTAAGTTTTGAATTGGGAGTATTTGTCCACGGACGTCTGTAGATGGTCCTCAGGAAAACATGAATATAGGACAAGGAATTGAAGTAGCATTGTTTCTGTTCTTTATCCAATATGTAGCTTTTTACGTCTGTGTTGCTTTAAGAGAGTTTCCCTCACTTCCTGTCGGGTAAAACCATTGCCAGCCGTACAGGAAGTGAGAGGAAATCTCTCTAACAGAGCCCCGGAGAGCACTAAAAATCTTCCCCGCTCTGTCCTGTCTTGTCCACTACTTGAAGGTTCGTGTTTCCTGTCAGTCCTCCAAAATAATTACAATTTGATACTAAATTTCCTTTGAGCGCGGACATTTTGAATGATTGCCGCGTCCCAGCGGCGGACTCTGAACAGCTTCCGCGGGGTCTGAAATGTAAAGAAAACTCCGGAAGTAACATTGTGATGGAAATATATATTTTTTGTTCATCTTTTATGTTTAGAGTTTTGTAAACCGTCTCGTACAATGTTGTCTACAAGAAGCATGTTATACATGGACAGGGTGCCGCCATGACACTCCAGGATCCCGCCCCCCCCTTTTGGAATCCAAGCTTCCTCTTCCCGTAAACAATAAAAACACTGAAACATTGTTACAATTCATGGCGTTCGTTTCATTCCAAATTCTCTTCCGTGTGACGTCATCCCGAAAAATTCCCGGCAGCAGGAGGGAGGATCCATGCCTGCTGCCGAACGTCACCTCTGACGGGGGAACTAGAGTTACAATGTTTCAATGGGAATGTACTGGTGGGTGGAGCTTAGGGCTGGAGGGGAGGGATGTGGGGATCGTACCCGCCCACAGAAGTGAGTGTGACGTCATCCCGAAAAATTCCCGGCAGCAGGAGGGAGGATCCATGCCTGCTGCCGAACGTCACCTCTGACGGGGGAACTAGAGTTACAATGTTTCAATGGGAATGTACTGGTGGGTGGAGCTTAGGGCTGGAGGGGAGGGATGTGGGGATCGTACCCGCCCACAGAAGTGAGTGTGACGTCATCCCGAAAAATTCCCGGCAGCAGGAGGGAGGATCCATGCCTGCTGCCGCACATCACCTCTGAAGGGGGAACTAGAGTTTCAATGGGAATGTGTGGTGGGTGGAGCTTAGGGCTGTGGGGATCGTACCCGCCCACAGAAGTGAGTGTGACATCATCCCGAAAAATTCCCGGCAGCAGGAGGGAGGATCCATGCCTGCTGCCGCACATCACCTCTGAAGGGGGAACTAGAGTTTCAATGGGAATGTGTGGTGGGTGGAGCTTAGGGCTGTGGGGATCGTACCCGCCCACAGAAGTGAGTGTGACATCATCCCGAAAAATTCCCGGCAGCAGGAGGGAGGATCCATGCCTGCTGCCGCACATCACCTCTGAAGGGGGAACTAGAGTTTCAATGGGAATGTGTGGTGGGTGGAGCTTAGGGCTGTGGGGATCGTACCCGCCCACAGGAGTGAGTGTGACATCACATCACTGCTTCATCTGTAAACTGCACAGTGGAGGAAATGCAACCAGAAGCCATTTCTCCATAGAGCCCGGGAGATACAATGTGGCAGAAGGGGCGTATCCCATATGGGGGAGGAGGAGTAATCATGGAACCACAGACTGTCTCATAGGATTCTGTTCCTCCTGATTGGAGTTCAGCTTTAAAAGCATAATGAGGAAAGACCAATGGCGTTCTCATGCTGATGGGGGGTGGTATCACTGCTAGGGAAAAGGGTGGGTGTGTCCTTCCTGTCAGTCACTGCGCCGTGTGTGTAATCTGATCTCTCTTGCCCTCTGCCGTAGTGTCTTGTTCCATTGGTTGAAGCAGGAAAGGCTTCATCTTTCATTGGTAGATCTGGATTTACTTCCTGCCTCCAAGAGGTTTGACAGGAAGTAGATTAAAAGACACACCTCCTGCTAGCAGCCACGCCCCCTTTTTAAGTTTTCCCACCCAGGATGGTCATGTGACCGCTCTGTGAGCTCTTCTCACGCTAGCTCTGAGGGATGTGGAGGGATCCTCAAAACAAAGATGCCACATGTCTCAGGCACTTTAGATTGGGGCGGGCCAAGAGGCGTGTCTGCAGAGTCTTAAAACAATGTCACTTGTGTGGGGAGTTGTGTCAGTCGTCAGGTTAGGTGACCAGGAGGCGTGTCTGCAGGATGTCACATGTCTTGGGCCGCTGTCAGTGTTTAGATTGAAGCGGGCCAAGAGGTGTGTCTGCAGAGCCTTAAAATAGCGTCTCTTGCCTCAGGTGCCACTGCCAATGTTCAGACGGGGGCTGGGCCAGGAGATATTTTTGCAGAGCCTCAAATCAATGTCCCTCTTCTTGTGAACTGCTGTCAGTCTTCAGGTAGGGGGCGGGCCAGGAGGCGTGTCTGCAGAGCCTCAAAATGTCACATGTCTGGGGCACCATTGTCAATCTTCGGGTAGGGGCGGGCAAGGAGGCGTGTCTGCAGAGCCCAAAAACGATGTCGCATGTCTTGGGCACCACTGTCAATCTTCGGGTAGGGGCGGGCAAGGAGGCGTGTCTGCAGAGCCCAAAAACGATGTCGCATGTCTTGGGCACCATTATCAATCTTCAGGTAGGGGCGGGCAAGGAGGCGTGTCTGCAGATCCTTAAAGTGATGTTGCATGTCTGAGGTGCCATTGTCAATCTTCGGGTAGGGGCGGGCCAGGAGGCGTGTCTGCTTGCATAATGCAGACAGCTCAGTGAGAAACCAGGAAGTGCCCTGATCTTCCCATTGTCAGGCTGCTGGCGGGATCACCGGGGTAACCTGGAAAAAAGACGAATATTAAGAATAATTCAATTCCTGGAAACTGTTATTATAGACGGACCTGCACTTTAAGTTTTGCTTGTTGATGTAATGACCCCCCCCCCTTGTAGGCCCTTGATGTGAATGTCCCGGAGGTCCGTCGTGTCCCACAATGAATGTTGGGGGGGAAGTGGACTTTGGGTACTTCCTGTGAGTGTATTTTCAGTAGTCGGCCATTGAGGGGGTGTTACATCGTTTCTCTGCTCTTCAGCAAGTTGCCATTGTCCAAGTCACAGGCAGCTGTTGCATGAAATGGGATAATCCCCTGCAGTGTCCTTCAGCCTTCGTGCCGTAAATACAGTGTGCAAAAAGTGAGGTTGGGGAGGGGTCTAATGTCTCTGATGACAACACTGGGACTGACCTTGTGATCAAAATCAAGGTAGACCCCGCCCCCTCCCCCCTTCCGGCACCCAGTCTTTGGTATCTACAGGACGGAAGCAGGTAATAATCGGCAAGCTGACATCCTTGCACTGTGTACAGAGATGGCACGTCTGATCGCTCAGCAATGGCCGCATAACATTTCAATGGTGACCTCTGCTGTGTCTCTGTCTGCTCTACAACAATGTATCGAAGGTGTGGCCCCATCTGTGGCCCCTCAGATCACGCAGTGCTGCTGTACAGTCTCTGGGGCTTTTGCTGTAGAATTGGAGGCGGTGCTACAAATGTATGCTTGAAGATGCATTGGCCGTTCCTGACCCCCCCGAGGGGGTCTCCAGTCTTCATAGGACACAATAGAGCTCCAAATATCTACAGACACAGGGAAGAGTTTTGATTGGCCGCAGCATTGGTTTGTGCCGGCCCAGCCATGTACGGGGGGGAGGGGTCAGCTGAAGATTGATACTTATAATAATGTTGAGGTGACAATGTATCGATCAGAAGACTTCCAATAAAAACATTTTACATCAGCTTTGCCTTTGTTTGTGTCGCGTTTATATTATATGTGCAGTGGGTAAGTGCCCCCTTCCAATAGAATGTGAGTCATGAGGTAAGTGCTCCCTTCCAATAGAATGACTCATGAGGTAAGTGTCATCTTCCAATAGAGTATGACTCATGAGGTAAGTGTCCCCTTCCAATAGAATGTGAGTCATGAGGTAAGTGTCACCTTCCAATAGAGTATGACTCATGAGGTAAGTGTCCCCTTCTAAGAGAATGACTCATGAGATAAGTGTCACCTTCCAATAGAATGTGAGTCATGAGGTAAGTGTCACCTTCCAATAGAGTATGACTCATGAGGTAAGTGTCCCCTTCTAAGAGAATGACTCATGAGATAAGTGTCACCTTCCAATAGAATGTGAGTCATGAGGTAAGTGTCACCTTCCAATAGAGTATGACTCATGAGGTAAGTGTCCCCTTCTAAGAGAATGACTCATGAGGTAAGTGTCCCCTTCTAAGAGAATGACTCATGAGGTAAGTGTCCCCTTCTAATAGAATATGACTCATGGGGTAAGTGTCCCCTTCTAATAGAATATGACTCATGAGGTAAGTGTCCCCTTCTAAGAGAATATGACTCATGGGGTAAGTGTCCCCTTCTAAGAGAATATGAGTCATGACTTTTTGCTGACTAGACACCAAGCACGAGCAGACTGATGGTGATTGGCACTGGGAGAGGTATACGAAGCAGTTAACCAATCATACTCACACAGCGAGCGGCTCTATGTTTAGATGGAGATGTGTTCTGTTCACAGTATGCGCTGTTGTGATTCTCACCATCACTCCCTGCCACACCCAGACAGGAATGTAACAGCCTAACCTTGAAACTTGTCTGTATCACTCTCTGCCACACCCAGACAGGAATGTAACAGCCTAACCTTGAAACTTGTCTGTATCACTCTCTGCCACACCCAGACAGGAATGTAACAGCCTAACCTTGAAACTTGTCTGTATCACTCTCTGCCACACCCAGACAGGAATGTAACAGCCTAACCTTGAAACTTGTCTGTATCACTCTGCCACACCCAGACAGGAATGTAACAGCCTAACCTTTAAACATGTATCACTCGCTGCCGCACCCAGACCGCAATGTAACAGACTGACCTTTAAACGTGTCTTTTCCCTCCCTGCCACACCCAGACAGGAATATTTACACTAAAGTACCTTCAGAGCAGAAAATGTTCCTTAATTTCTAGTTAGAGAGTTCGGAAATTCAACTTGGTGATTTTTAGATATTTAATAAACAGAAAAACAGTGCAAGAAATCTATACAGGAAATGTATAACGAAGCAGATATAAAACAAGATTAAAGTGAAAAGAACACTTAGCTGGTGTCTGCTCGGTCTCGGTACAGATCAGAGTTTGGATCACATGAAGATGACATCCAGTAGGGACTTGCCGGAGTCGCTGGTCCTCATCAATGTCTCTTTAGTATTATTCAATCATTGTAATGGGAAAACAAGAGTTTCCAACTGCATGTGTAGCAGCTTTTTCTTGGCCCCTGGACAGGGTGGTACACAGAGCTACCACCAACCAATCAAAAGGTCTGAGGGTGTGCTGCGGTTTTTGTTACGCCCAGCAGGCACACGCCTAATGCACACGCCTGGGCACATCCATATCTCCATCTGACGGGTTCACAATCCAAACACCAGCGGGATGAAATCAGGAGTTGTTCAATATCAGACACAATCTCATTGTATTCCTCCGAGGACGTCTAATGTGTCTTACGAGTCTTCCGGTCCTTGTATTATGGTCATGTTTGGTATCATCTTCTGCATTATGGTCATCACTTTTTATGAAGGTATGTCTGGGGGCGGAGTCCCCCTGTTTGCTGGATTGGAACCCAATAGCAGGGGACAATACCAGAAGGAGAGTCCAGGCTGAGGTACAAGATAGGAGGATCCAAGAATGAGGCGTCGGGGTATAGTCCAGGTAAAGGCAGGCAGCGAGTATAGATGGGAAGTCATGCCAGGGGGCGGTAACCAGGAGATCCAAATCGTGGGGAAGGAAAGGCAGGAAACAGGAAATGAGGCTCCGTAGGTGCTTTGGGAACGGCAGAATAACTTGGCAACCAGTCTTGGCTCTGGCTGGGATTTAAACCCAGCAGGGACCAGACACGCCCCCGTTTGTTAGGGCAACGAGGGAGCTACAGACGCTTGGGAGCCAATGGGACGGCGAGGAGAAGGAGGTGTGCAGGCAAGGTCCTCCCCGTTGATGATCAGCACCTGAGGTGACTGATAGGCCATGGCAACGTCACGTGTGAGCGCACCCGCAACCAGCCACACCGAATCACCCCAGGAAGGACCCTACCACCCCTGCCGTGCCCACTGGCACCCACGTAAGAGGTCACCCCTGGTCCCGCGACAGTAAGAATGAAGGAAAATCTATGACCGTTAGTTCTGTGGGGTTCAGTGATAGGTCAGTGTGTGCCACTACCCCTGGGCCCACCATTGTGTATTCCTCATACTGCCCTGCAGACCATTTAACAGAAGTCACTTGAAGACCCTCAACTGGAGGTTTATGATGCCTCTGCGTTCCTCCTAACTGGACTGTTTTTCATCATCATGTGTTGCCCCCCATAACTGCTCAGCAGGGGCAGATTTTACTCTGACTGTCTTGTTATCACCTTTATGGGAAACCTGAGGGTGGCATTAGGTTCAGCCCCAACTGCCCCATTCCTGGGGTTTGTCAGACCTGTACTCGGTATGTGTATCCTTCTAATGGAGAACATGAGGCCTGATACCCAAGCCATGAGGCCTGATACCCAAAGGTTTCAGTGTGTGTGTGTGTGTGTGTGTACCCCGGCACACTGGATCTACCCGGGGTGGAAGAGGAAGCAGAAGGCCCAGATACACAACTGCCACAGGAGGATAAGGACACCAGAATCTGTGTTTTGAGGAATGGACACCTCATAGGTCCTCAGTTGGGTGCCACCTTAAATTGTACATGGCAGATACCGGCATCATGTGCCACGGTGAGAAGACCTCTCCGTAACCTTTGCCTACGAGGCAGAAAGTAGCCGCAAATGAACATCGGAAGAGCCAATGAACATAGAATGATCATATGAGGAGCCAAGGAACATAGAATGATCATATGAGGAGCCAAGGAACATAGATTGATCATATGAGGAGCCAATGAACATAGAATGATCATATGAGGAGCCAAGGAACATAGAATGATCATATGAGGAGCCAATGAACATAGAAGGATCATATGAGGAGCCAATGAACATAGATTGATCATATGAGGAGCCAATGAACATAGAAGGATCATATGAGGAGCCGGGGAACATAGAAGGATCATATGAGGAGCCGAGGAACATAGAAGGATCATATGAGGAGCCGAGGAACATAGAATGATCATATGAGGAGCCAATGAACATAGAATGATCATATGAAGAGCCAATGAACATAGAATGATCATATGAAGAGCCAATGAACATAGAATGATCATATGAAGAGCCTGTGACGGACCCGGGGCTGCAGAGACGTATTACCGCGGAGGACTTTGTGTGTTTTCCAGTTTAATATGCTATCTGGGGAGAGCCGGTCACTATTTGATGGGAACCATTCTTCTAAAGGCAGCCGGCTGTCTGGGGGGAGGGGCCATTGTTTAGAGTGACGGGATTAAGCTCCTCCCTAATGAAGACCTCCAATGCGGCACCCGGCTGTCCGGGGGAGGGGACTGTTCCATGTCACAATGAACGCTGATCTGATCCTGTGAGGTATAAACTCTGTGTGCTCTTCTGTGTCCTCCAACGCTGACTGGCTGAACGGAAGGGGGCGGGCACAGCCTCTAGATAGGAGGAGCCAGCTGTCAATCACGCAGCTGGGCGGATCCAGACAGCAACTACCCTTTCCCATAAAAGCCCCTCCTACTCCCGAGTTCCTCAGTCTTTTTTGTTCCTGTCCCCCTAGGACAGATTGTTATGTTACTGGAGTATTTTACTCTTTGAGATTCTGTTATTGCCCCAGGGGAGTTCAGCCTCTCTCCCCTGGGAAGTCCTCAAGACCGGGCCCGAGCAAGGGTGTCCCCTTGAGGAGCGACATCGGGCCGCTGGATGAGCACTATTGCCCTCCCTATTGCCACTTCCCTACTGGACAGGGGGACGTATCACTCACGTGGAGGGGATTCCCCGATCATCTCCTTCTCCCTCTGGCTGTGTCAGCTCAGCGGCGGTGTGAGGGCAGGACGAGTGTGGGCAATTTCGGCTTCGGGAGCCGACTGCGCATGCGCGGGCGTCAGCGGGACGCGTGTGACGTCACGCTGGGCCGGATTTTGGCGCCGGATTTAAAAAAGGTTAGTTTTTTCAGGTCTTTGCCCTCTATGCTCTCGTGATCGTATATATATATATATATCTCACTCTGGATGAGGGGCAAAAGGCCGAGCCGCGTAAGCGATCAATGATTCCCTGCAACGTCCGATTTCCGGCTCATGACGTTTTCTATCCGATTCCCGAGATTGATCCATCGAAACGCAACTCAGTCCCGTGATTTAAAGAGCACCGGACCTTCTGTGACACCCAATCAGCGCACCCTGGAAACGGGTCACATGACTTCCCAGAGGTGCCTAGTGCTATTTATTACACAGTTATTATTCTATGACTCTTATCAAATATGAATCTCCATCTCCTGTACTATGTCTGCAGTCTCTGACCATCTCCTGTACTATGTCTGCCGTCTCTGACCATCTCCTGTACTATGTCTGCCGTCTCTGACCATCTCCTGTACTATGTCTGCCGTCTCTGACCATCTCCTGTACTATGTCTGCCGTCTCTGACCATCTCCTGTACTATGTCTGCCGTCTCTGACCATCTCCTGTACTATGTCTGCCGTCTCTGACCATCTCCTGTACTATGTCTGCCGTCTCTGACCATCTCCTGTACTATGTCTGCCGTCTCTGACCATCTCCTGTACTATGTCTGCCGTCTCTGACCATCTCCTGTACTATGTCTGCCGTCTCTGACCATCTCCTGTACTATGTCTGCCGTCTCTGACCATCTCCTGTACTATGTCTGCCGTCTCTGACCATCTCCTGTACTATGTCTGCCGTCTCTGACCATCTCCTGTACTATGTCTGCCGTCTCTGACCATCTCCTGTACTATGTCTGCCGTCTCTGACCATCTCCTGTACTATGTCTGCCGTCTCTGACCATCTCCTGTACTATGTCTGCCGTCTCTGACCATCTCCTGTACTATGTCTGCCGTCTCTGACCATCTCCTGTACTATGTCTGCCGTCTCTGACCATCTCCTGTACTATGTCTGCCGTCTCTGACCATCTCCTGTACTATGTCTGCCGTCTCTGACCATCTCCTGTACTATGTCTGCCGTCTCTGACCATCTCCTGTACTATGTCTGCCGTCTCTGACCATCTCCTGTACTATGTCTGCCGTCTCTGACCATCTCCTGTACTATGTCTGCCGTCTCTGACCATCTCCTGTACTATGTCTGCCGTCTCTGACCATCTCCTGTACTATGTCTGCCGTCTCTGACCATCTCCTGTACTATGTCTGCCGTCTCTGACCATCTCCTGTACTATGTCTGCCGTCTCTGACCATCTCCTGTACTATGTCTGCCGTCTCTGACCATCTCCTGTACTATGTCTGCCGTCTCTGACCATCTCCTGTACTATGTCTGCCGTCTCTGACCATCTCCTGTACTATGTCTGCCGTCTCTGACCATCTCCTGTACTATGTCTGCCGTCTCTGACCATCTCCTGTACTATGTCTGCCGTCTCTGACCATCTCCTGTACTATGTCTGCCGTCTCTGACCATCTCCTGTACTATGTCTGCCGTCTCTGACCATCTCCTGTACTATGTCTGCCGTCTCTGACCATCTCCTGTACTATGTCTGCCGTCTCTGACCATCTCCTGTACTATGTCTGCCGTCTCTGACCATCTCCTGTACTATGTCTGCCGTCTCTGACCATCTCCTGTACTATGTCTGCCGTCTCTGACCATCTCCTGTACTATGTCTGCCGTCTCTGACCATCTCCTGTACTATGTCTGCCGTCTCTGACCATCTCCTGTACTATGTCTGCCGTCTCTGACCATCTCCTGTACTATGTCTGCCGTCTCTGACCATCTCCTGTACTATGTCTGCCGTCTCTGACCATCTCCTGTACTATGTCTGCCGTCTCTGACCATCTCCTGTACTATGTCTGCCGTCTCTGACCATCTCCTGTACTATGTCTGCCGTCTCTGACCATCTCCTGTACTATGTCTGCCGTCTCTGACCATCTCCTGTACTATGTCTGCCGTCTCTGACCATCTCCTGTACTATGTCTGCCGTCTCTGACCATCTCCTGTACTATGTCTGCCGTCTCTGACCATCTCCTGTACTATGTCTGCCGTCTCTGACCATCTCCTGTACTATGTCTGCCGTCTCTGACCATCTCCTGTACTATGTCTGCCGTCTCTGACCATCTCCTGTACTATGTCTGCCGTCTCTGACCATCTCCTGTACTATGTCTGCCGTCTCTGACCATCTCCTGTACTATGTCTGCCGTCTCTGACCATCTCCTGTACTATGTCTGCCGTCTCTGACCATCTCCTGTACTATGTCTGCCGTCTCTGACCATCTCCTGTAGTATGTCCGCAGTCTCTGACCATGATACACCCATACTCCCCCCGTATACTGTGAATGAAAAGCGCCATGGTGACACCGGCTCAGGGGATGCAGGGTCAGCTCTAGTGGTAGATAAGAAGTACTGCAGGGTCAGCTCTAGTGGTAGATAAGAAGTACTGCAGGGTCAGCTCTAGTGGTAGATAAGGAGTACTGCAGGGTCAGCTCTAGTGGTAGATAAGTAGTACTGCAGGGTAAGCTCTGGGTCGATGGTAAGGAGTTGTTTTTGGCTGGAGGACCTTATGAAGAAGTCACCTTGAAGTTGGAGGACCTGAGTTCTTCTGACCCCCTTCACCATGACCTCCTCCATTGCTCTCCTTCTCTCACCATCCGCCATATTTATTAATTGCGACGCGTTGAGTGCGGCTCTTGGCGCGGAGTAACATCTCTCTATTACGGAGAGGAAATGCAGCCGGGGCGATTTAACCTCGTCAGGGGAGCCGCTCTCCGTCCTCGCTTGATAATAAACACCATTAATAGCCGTTGTTGTTCCAGCTCCAATTATCATGTCACGCTCGACTGGGTCTTCCTTTCCCCCCGCCCGCCAAATCCCGCGTCCTGATTATCGCGGGGGAGGTGCCGCGGCCTCTTCTGTTCCATTAGAAAAAAAATCATTAAATACACAAATGGAATCTTGTTTAATGTACGAGCGCAATTTACTTTAATAAAAACGTCAACGCAAAGCACATCCGTCACCGGGCACTTCGGGGGGCGATTGCATCGGGATTTACGCGAAGGGA
>NW_017308421.1:180875-182297 GCF_000935625.1 Nanorana parkeri | reverse complement strand
ATTATTTTCTTATTATTTTTTACTTTTTAATCACCTTTTTATTTATTTTTATTTAATTATTATTTCTTATTGGTTTTTTTTTCCACTTAACTTTATTGCTATCGCACAGGAGCTAACAAGCCCCCATGTGTGATAGCCTTTGGAGGTGACAGGTTCTCTTTATTGACCCCCGTCACCTCCAATACAGGAGTTCTAGCGCAGCTCTCCCCTCTCAGGCCCCGTTCACATTGAGCGATATTGCGCGATATCGCTCTTCAATGCTTTGCAATGGGGCAAAGGGTCCTGCTGTCGCGAGTGGTGCGTCGCTACAGCAGGACCTTTTTTGGAGCTGATTTTGCCGCGACTCTCGCTTGCTCAATGCAACCATTTGCGTGATATCGCGCGAATCGCGCAGTGTGAATTGGGCCTCACTGTGTACACGGAGCGGCAGGGTTAGTTTTAGCTCTGCTCCCCGCATCGGCGGCCAGTGAGGAGAGAGTCGGCGGCCGGGGTGGGGGAGGACGGAACCAGAGGAGAGAGGTAAGTGCGGGGGTGAGGAGGGGAGGACGGACAGGCTGCACACATTTTACACGTGATCGAGGCGATGTCTATCCCCACCTACCCCAACCCCCCCATTCCCATTACCACCTTCTGCCTACTGCCACTTATGATAAATGGAACTTTAGTTTTCTGGCGCTCCATTTATCATAAGAAAGTGACGCAAAATACCGTTTTCACTTCCTATAATGAATCTCAGTGCTGCCGATGCCCCGGAGCCTCTTTGCAGCCACTTCCTGTCTACAGGCACTCCAGTGATGGCTGCATGGTATTATTGAAGGCTGGTGTCCTGATGGTGACAACAAACAGTGTATCATGCCTAGGTAACTGGCCACCCGTACTCTTCATCTTCAGATCTTCTAGAAGATTCACATCTTCTACACGTCACTTCCGCATTCACAGTACGGAGGGAGATCAGCAAGGAGGAAAATGCTGATCTCCCTCCCATCTTACCTCGTGACGCCGGTCCCGGGCCGCAGATGGGCTAGTGGATTGAAGGTGAGGGGTCAGGAGGGGGCGGCACGACAGGAGGGGGAGGGGCGCAGCCAACCAGCACATTCATACGATCGGCAGGCTGTAGAGCCACCTATCGGTTGCACGTCAAACAGCCGGTAACGGCTGTAAAGCACGGGCGGGTTTTCCTCTGCCCGTGCGCGCGCAAAAAAAAAAAGGCGTCTGATTGCGGCAACCCGCCCGTGTGAGTCTGACGCCCGTCCGAGCGGTCGGCAAGAGGTTAAAAATATCTGAGATAATTCGGCGCCTTAATCCGATCGATGTGCGTGCTGCGTACGCAGGCCGCGCCGCCATCTTGGGGAAGAACGAACAAGGAAAAGCACATTCTGCTTGATTAAGACAAAAGACATGACCTGGGGGGGGGGGGGGGGG
>NW_017308421.1:177232-180431 GCF_000935625.1 Nanorana parkeri | reverse complement strand
GGGGAGGGCATCTTTTGCGCGGAGGGAGGGAACGTCCTTCGAAGCGACACTGAGAGAGGTCAGAGGGGAAATCAGCAGATTTTTTGCCTCAAACTGCACACGGCTCGGAGATACAATGTGACACGGAGGAGCCGTCACAAGGAGGATTTATTCGGGGGCACAAAGATGGCAATTCCCGTCAGAAATTCGCACTCGGCTGTAAAGTGTAGCTCTGGGGGGGTTACACGCTGCCGCATAATAAAGCCGATCGCGTCTTTTACATCTGTCAGAGAGGAGTCAGAATATTACAGGAAAGCAATAAAATGCGGAAGGTGGGGGAGGGGGCTGGCCCCTTAAGTTGGCGCAGGTAATTTTATCTGATCGCATTCTCTTAAATGAGAACTATGAGGTCAGGGCTTTTCCCCATAGTTCTCCTTAGGGTAACGGGAGGACACAAACCAGCGTCCTCCCGTAACCCTAGGCTCAGTATATAGGGAGCTACAGCTCGCGGTATACTGAGACGCCGAAGCGGATCCCGACAATTGTGCCGGGGTCCGCCCAGCTGCGTGAATGACAGCTGGCTCTGCCTATCTAGAGGCAGAGCCAGCTGTACCCGCCCCCTCCCCCCCGTTCGTTCCTCCAGTCAGCGCTGGCGGAGCGGGGAGGGGGGAATCCAGCCCCTCCCCTGTTACGGCAGAGCGCCGTGACAGGATCGAGAGGTGAGCGAACGCCGGTATGTGTTCTCTCACCTCCCGATCTACTGAGCCGACCTGTTACAGTCTCATTGTCACAGGTCGGCTAGAACTATGAGGCTGAGTGCAAAGCCCCTCCCCCTCATAGGTCAGCACAGGCCCAATATAGTTGTCTGGATCCCGGTGTGGACATTGGTAGAAGATATTTTGGCCCCAGGAGGAGCAGAGGAGTGTGAAGTCAGCATGGGGCGGCTGTAGATGTCTTGCCCCTGGTGTGGACATTGGTAGAAGGTCTTTTGGCCCCGGGAGAAGCAGAGGAGTGTGAAGTCAGCATGGGGCGGCTGTAGATGTCTTGCCCCTGGTGTGGACATTGGTAGAAGGTCTTTTGGCCCCAGGAGGAGCAGAGGAGGGTGAAGTCGGCGCAGGCCCCCACTCCTCTGGAGGATTTATTTCTTGAAGTCAGGAGAAGCTCATCAATCTTACATTTCCGTGCCACTGAGAAGTCTCCGCCATGCCGTCGTCAGCACTCGTCTTAATTTGGAAAATTTGTATGAATATAATTACAAGCCAATCATTACGAGAATAGCAGACGAGGGAGGAAATTGGCGGAATCTTGCACTCAGCGGGAGGAACGTCCTGATTAGTCCTGATCTCATTTACCCCCAATGCAAAAGTTCACTTTTCCAAAATTATACGCTTCTTAATTAAATCTTTTCTAATCAACTTTCTGCACCGCACCTTCTCCAGACTCAGCCAGAGGCGTTTATACAGCGCAGAATACAATGGGCTGTGCCCAGGACAGCGGGGAGGGGGCTTGGTCTTATTTGGGGATGTTCTAGACATGCGATGACCAGAGCAATGTGGCTCATCGTGAAGAGATAAGAGAGACGGAGGTGACGGGTCCCAGGAGGAGAGACAATCATAGCTGGATAGCATTGGCCTTTCGCTGGCTGTCTGGAGTTGCCAATGAACCTCAACACTTAAAGCTGAACTCCGGGGGGAAGAAACATCCTCCCTTATGCTGGGGCTGCCCCTGCACTGCAATGGATAAATGCTCCTTTATACCTAGAGTGCCAGGAAAATGACTTTAATCTGCCTGATCCCTCGCTCTTGTAAGCTCCTTCCATGCTATGCAACCAGGTCCTGCAAACTCTTCTCCAAGCTGGTCCGGTGGTCGCAGGCTCTGTGACATCATCAGGTACAATGCAGGGCCAATTGCCGGCATTATATGTGAGGATGCGGAGGGACCACCCAAAACCTGGAGCGTCCGGTAGAAGCGGAGAGCTCTGTCTGCCGGGTCAGCGAGGAATTATAGAGGTGAAACCCTTTTAAAGGAGAACTATGGGGTCAGGGCTTTCCCCCATAGTTCTCCTCAGGGTCGGGGGAGGACACAAACTAGCGTCCTCCCGTCACCCTAAGCTCAGTATATAGGGAGCTACAGCTCGCGGTATACTGAGACGCCGCAGCCGGGACGGATCCCAACATTACTGTCTGGATCCGCCCAGCTGTGTGAGTGACAGGTGGCTCTGCCTATCTAGTGACAGAGCCAGCTGTACCTTCCCCCGTCCGTTCCGCCAGTCAGCGCTGGAGGATCGGACAGGGGAGGGGGGGAATCCCTGCAGGGAGCTGTGAGTGACAGTCACCGCTCTCTGCAGGGATAGATGGAGAAGTGAGCGAACGCCGCTATGTGTTCGCTCACTTCCCGATCTACTGAGCCGACCTGTGACAGTTTCATTGTCACAGGTCGGCTCAGATTATGAGGCTGAATGAAAATCACCCCCCCTCCCCCTCCCCTCATAGTTCTCCTTTAACTAGGGCTGCAGCTAACGATTATTTTCATAATCGATTAGTTGCCCGATGATTTTTTCAAACTAATTGATTGGTTGTATAAAAACAAATTATATCTCTCTCTCTCAATGATAATAGTTGCCAACTATTCTCATAATCGATTATTATCGATGTAGTCGATTAGTTGTTGCAGCCCTATTTTTAACTGGTACTCTAGGCTTAAATGAGCATTTCCCCCTTGCAGTACGAGCTCTCATATATACATTTATCTGTATTATTGCCTTAGCATGAGGTGCCCTGTGTTGCAGAGCTCGCACTCTATCCAGTCTGTATTATGAATAGTCTCTTCTAAATGAAGGTGGAGACGCGTGAGCGTCTGTGCTCCCATCGCCGGAATCTTCTACACGAGGCCGTTTTCCAGGCTGATTATAACTTCAGTTTGGTTTATGGCGCCGGATGCTTCGCTGGTTTTCACTATCGGAATTTAATGCCCGCCTCTTATTTTCTCTCTACGTCTCTATTTGTTCCTTTTTTCTGCTCGTTTACTTTTCTTCCGATTTCTAGTTATACTCCTTTGCAGAGCCCACCTGAGATCCCACCTGAGGGTGACCCTGCAGAGCCCACCATAGACTCTCTATGATGGGCTCTGCAGGGTCACCCTCAGGTGGGCTGGTCGCACTCCTTACCCCCTTCATCACCGGGGCCCGCCTCCTTCTTTGTCCCCGGGCCCCGCCTCCTCC
>NW_017308421.1:176056-177168 GCF_000935625.1 Nanorana parkeri | reverse complement strand
AACGCGCCGCTGCACAGATGATCTGAACAGCGGCGTGTTCGTCTTCAGCCGCCAGTGAAAGCCGCCAGCAGAGGTTCCCATAGTGACCCAGGCGGCCCGCACTGCATCTGGCCGGGCCCCACTGTGTCCCCCGGGCCCCACAGCGACCGCCTGGGTCGCTATGGTGATTGTTACGCCACTGAGTAGTCGTTTTTTAAAGTGACGCTAAACTCCGGAGTCCCTGAACTCCGGGCAACAATGTCTCTGATTTGTGTATCACTCGGCTGTAGATACTCCAATCATCTCTGACACTCTCCTTCCTTCTGGAGGGGGGCTACGTCTGTTCACCATGGTCCCTGTGTGTCTTGTAGTCACCACTCCAAGCTCCCCTCTCCCGGGATGGACTACAATCTCATGTTCAGTTTACTCATTTGTATTGAGAGTGTAGTCCATCCTATTCTGACTCCGATTGTTGTGATAGCGATATATCCCTTGCTGAGACCTCTATGCCTGGCCTGTATAAGCAGATATACTCACTGCGGACAATCCTTGTCAGATAGCTGAACTCGTCAATACCGTTTTATCCAAAAGAGGTGCTTTATTTTTTAACATCAGGGTTACAGCAGATGATAGGAACAGCAGATGAATGGTTTCAGTATTGTGCGGTCAAAAAATGATGCCTTTTCTAGCGTACCATGTAGAGTACATGTGTCCTAGTTACATGTGGCCTGTTAGCTGTGGCCATGACACAGGAAGTACTGCTCTCAGGAAGAAGGGTGGGGCTTACGTAAAGAGGAACTGTGTCATGGACCTCAGAGATATCATATGTATCTTATTTGTGTATCACTCGGCTGTAGATCCTCCAATCATCTCTGACACTGTCCTTCCTTCTGGAGGGGGGGCTACGTCTGTTCCCCATGGTCCCTGTGTATGTTGTAAAGTAGTCACTGCTCCCAGCTCACTCCCGGGATGGACTACAATCCCAATACAAATAAGTATTGGAGCGGTGACTACTTTACAACACGCACAGGGACCATGGGAAACAGACGTAGCCCCCCTCCAGAAGGAAGGACGGTGTCAGAGATGATTGGAGGATCTCCAGCCGAGTGACACACAAATAAGATACATTGTTG
>NW_017308421.1:173639-175370 GCF_000935625.1 Nanorana parkeri | reverse complement strand
AACGCGCCGCTGCACAGATGATCTGAACAGCGGCGTGTTCGTCTTCAGCCGCCAGTGAAAGCCGCCAGCAGAGGTTCCCATAGTGACCCAGGCGGCCCGCACTGCATCTGGCCGGGCCCCACTGTGTCCCCCGGGCCCCACAGCGACCGCCTGGGTCGCTATGGTGATTGTTACGCCACTGAGTAGTCGTTTTTTAAAGTGACGCTAAACTCCGGAGTCCCTGAACTCCGGGCAACAATGTCTCTGATTTGTGTATCACTCGGCTGTAGATACTCCAATCATCTCTGACACTCTCCTTCCTTCTGGAGGGGGGCTACGTCTGTTCACCATGGTCCCTGTGTGTCTTGTAGTCACCACTCCAAGCTCCCCTCTCCCGGGATGGACTACAATCTCATGTTCAGTTTACTCATTTGTATTGAGAGTGTAGTCCATCCTATTCTGACTCCGATTGTTGTGATAGCGATATATCCCTTGCTGAGACCTCTATGCCTGGCCTGTATAAGCAGATATACTCACTGCGGACAATCCTTGTCAGATAGCTGAACTCGTCAATACCGTTTTATCCAAAAGAGGTGCTTTATTTTTTAACATCAGGGTTACAGCAGATGATAGGAACAGCAGATGAATGGTTTCAGTATTGTGCGGTCAAAAAATGATGCCTTTTCTAGCGTACCATGTAGAGTACATGTGTCCTAGTTACATGTGGCCTGTTAGCTGTGGCCATGACACAGGAAGTACTGCTCTCAGGAAGAAGGGTGGGGCTTACGTAAAGAGGAACTGTGTCATGGACCTCAGAGATATCAGGGAAGGCAACATTGAAAAATACATACACTACCACAAAACGCCACTAGATGGCAATATAGGAACAAATATAGAATGACTATAGAAAATGTATAGGGAAAACACTCTATGCAAAACTTCTATCTATATTAACTTCTATAACATATTCTATGCCCCATTGGGGCGGCACACATCCCGTGGGGGGAGGGGCTGCGAGCGGTGACTACTTTACAACACGCACAGGGACCATGGGGAACAGACGTAGCCCCCCTCCAGAAGGAAGGACGGTGTCAGAGATGATTGGAGGATCTACAGCCGAGTGACACACAAATAAGATACATTGTTGCTCATAGGACTCGGAGGGGTTTTTAAGATTTACCTCCGGAGTTTAGTGTCACTTAAATGATTATTTGTCCGTCTTGATGGGCAGATTTTCCTCTGAGCACTGACATGACTATCACGGGAAGGGTAGAGGTATCTGAGATGTGCGGGTTATGACTGACTTCACTTGTGTGAAGAGGCAAGATGGCGGCACCCAATGGAGGAATAATGGAGGCCCCCAGGCACTGACTGGTGCTTGTTTCACTGTTTGTGCACCACCGCGTTGCGTGTCGGCTGTAACAGTTGGTTATTGGCAGCAGTTTCTGTAAACATTGGCAAAGAAACAGATTCATATTTTTTTAACGTATCAAACAGACGCTCCTCCGGCATACGATGGAGATACGTTCCAATAAACCCAACGCAAAGCGATCGTATCGCTAACCGAGGACTTGTATACACACATGAGATATTCAACACTTTATTATTTGCCCACCGGTAGGTTGATGGAAGTGTTTGAGACAAGTTTAAGTTCGGCTATGTGACGGACGCAAGGGCTGCAGGAGCTTCACAGCGGGGTTACCTGCAGACTTGGGAGGGGTGTGAGATGGGGCTTGCCATGGGGGGGGGGGT
>NW_017308421.1:171895-173282 GCF_000935625.1 Nanorana parkeri | reverse complement strand
TAGTCCCCATTCACATGTAGCGACATACCTTTGCAGCGGCTGGGATAGCGCGACTTTCGGGGCGACGTTCCAGCGACGGTAGCGCGACCTTCTCCGTCGGGCTCCATAGAAAAAAAGCAAAATCCGCCGAAAAAAGGTTCGGCTGAAATTGCGCGATAAGTCGCTACATGTGAACGGGGCCTTAGGGTAACGGGAGGACACAAACTAGCGTCCTCCCGTCACCCTAGGCTCAGTATTAGGGTTACAGCAGATGATAGGAACAGCAGATGAATGGTTTCAGTATTGTGCGGTCAAAAAATGATGCCTTTTCTAGCGTACCATGTAGAGTACATGTGTCCTAGTTACATGTGGCCTGTTAGCTGTGGCCATGACACAGGAAGTACTGCTCTCAGGAAGAAGGGTGGGGCTTACGTAAAGAGGAACTGTGTCATGGACCTCAGAGATATCAGGGAAGGCAACATTGAAAAATACATACACTACCACAAAACGCCACTAGATGGCAATATAGGAACAAATATAGAATGACTATAGAAAATGTATAGGGAAAACACTCTATGCAAAACTTCTATCTATATTAACTTCTATAACATATTCTATGCCCCATTGGGGCGGCACACATCCCGTGGGGGGAGGGGCTGCGAGCGGTGACTACTTTACAACACGCACAGGGACCATGGGGAACAGACGTAGCCCCCCTCCAGAAGGAAGGACGGTGTCAGAGATGATTGGAGGATCTACAGCCGAGTGACACACAAATAAGATACATTGTTGCTCATAGGACTCGGAGGGGTTTTTAAGATTTACCTCCGGAGTTTAGTGTCACTTAAATGATTATTTGTCCGTCTTGATGGGCAGATTTTCCTCTGAGCACTGACATGACTATCACGGGAAGGGTAGAGGTATCTGAGATGTGCGGGTTATGACTGACTTCACTTGTGTGAAGAGGCAAGATGGCGGCACCCAATGGAGGAATAATGGAGGCCCCCAGGCACTGACTGGTGCTTGTTTCACTGTTTGTGCACCACCGCGTTGCGTGTCGGCTGTAACAGTTGGTTATTGGCAGCAGTTTCTGTAAACATTGGCAAAGAAACAGATTCATATTTTTTTAACGTATCAAACAGACGCTCCTCCGGCATACGATGGAGATACGTTCCAATAAACCCAACGCAAAGCGATCGTATCGCTAACCGAGGACTTGTATACACACATGAGATATTCAACACTTTATTATTTGCCCACCGGTAGGTTGATGGAAGTGTTTGAGACAAGTTTAAGTTCGGCTATGTGACGGACGCAAGGGCTGCAGGAGCTTCACAGCGGGGTTACCTGCAGACTTGGGAGGGGTGTGAGATGGGGCTTGCCATGGGGGGGGGGGTTGGCCCTGGAT
>NW_017308421.1:163641-171844 GCF_000935625.1 Nanorana parkeri | reverse complement strand
AGGCCGGGTTGGGTACACAAGCAGACGGTAGTAGCGGAGGAGCAGGCAGAAGCGTAGTCAGAGATCAGGCCGAGGTCAGCAGCCAAAGGTATCAGGTATGAAGCAGGAGCTCGGTTCACGGGTAGCAGTATGAGCGGATTGTATCACAGAGGGAGCAGGAAGCAAGATAATGGCAGGAGCACAATAATCTGGCAAACAGGAAGTGCAGAGGCGTGGCTTAAAGGAGAACTATGAGGTCAATGTTTTTCCCCATAGCTCTCCTTAGTCCCCATTCACATGTAGCGACATACCTTTGCAGCGGCTGGGATAGCGCGACTTTCGGGGCGACGTTCCAGCGACGGTAGCGCGACCTTCTCCGTCGGGCTCCATAGAAAAAAAGCAAAATCCGCCGAAAAAAGGGTCGGCTGAAATTGCGCGATAAGTCGCTACATGTGAACGGGGCCTTAGGGTAACGGGAGGACACAAACTAGCGTCCTCCCGTCACCCTAGGCTCAGTATATAGGGAGCTACAGCTCGCGGTATACTGAGACGCCGCAGCCGGAGCGGATCCCGACAATTGTGCCGGGATCCGCCCAGCTGCGTGAGTGACAGCTGGCTCTGCCTATCTAGATGCAGAGCCAGCTGTACCCGCCCCCGTCCGTTCCGCCAGTCAGCGCTGGAGGATCGGAGCAGGGAGCGGGGAATCCAACCCCTCCCCTGTCACGGCAGAGAGCCGTGACAGGATGGAGAGGTGAGCGAACGCCGGTATGTGTTCCCTCACCTCCCGATCTACTGAGCCGACCTGTGACAGTCTCATTGTCACAGGTCGGCTAGAACTATGAGGTGAGTGAAAAGCCCCCCCCCTCCTAGTTCTTTAAATAGGAAGTGCAAGGGAGGAGCAAGGAGTTCAGAGTTCAGCGTTCAGCAGGAACTATCCAAGGCTCTAAGGTGGCTCAGCAGGTAGAACCACCGCCATCTACAGCAGAGGCCCCGGGTCCAGATCCGGTTCCTGACGGGGTTTGCAAATGTAATGTAGTCCAAACGTCTGGAACTAGGTTGGGATACTTTTGTCATCTGCCCGGCTGACTCCTCCCCCTTCCTGATCACAGGCACAAAGACCCTAGCAGACGCTGAGACCGATGAGATAAGGGGTCTCCGTGCCCCTGTGCATTATGGGGGTTTACTACTTTGGGTTTCAAAGTTGTTTTTATTTCTTCCTATTTGGAAGCATTGGGCAAATATTGGGGGGTCTAAACAGACCCCTGACATTTTTCTTTTGAAATAGAAAAAGAGATTGAGGACACAGAGTCCTCTGCCCATGCAGGTGGGGAAGAGCAGCGGGGATCCGAGGAGAAGCTGGAGCCCGTGCCGCTCCTCTTCTATCTGCCGAGCGGCGGCTCTGTTGGCAGCCTGGCGCCCCTGTTGCCAATGGTGCCATGTGCTCGCCAGGGCTGACCGCGCCCCCTCTCAGCTGCGCCTGAGGCGAGTGCCTTACTCGCCCCCATGGTAGCTACAGCCCTGTGTCTAGTTCCTGGGGGAAGGAGGGTATATGCTGGTCGGGAGGATACCAGGCAGGGAAGCAGTATTTGACGGAGATACTGGGCGGGGTATCAGGAGAGTCCGTCACAGGCTAAGCCATGAGATATACAGTACTATACACTGAGTGGCCGGATTATTATGACCCCTCCCCCCCCCATCAGTACTTGGTCTCGGTGTATATAATAATCCGGCCACTCAGTGTATATAATAATCCGGCCACTCAGTATATATACACAACCCAAGGAGCATCTGTATACAGTATATATATATACACGCTGCTATGGCTTTCTAGGTGAGAGTCTCTCAGCCTCCCCCTAGCGCAGCACTGTCGGTTCTCATGCAGCACAGCCATTCAGAATGTGCTTCCTGCCAGCGTGGGGTGGGGTGGAGCTATGGCCACGAGGGACCTCCAGCCATAGATCATTGCTTACAGCTCCTTCACGTGCCTGGACCGGGGTGACCTCGCATTCTGGCTCCCGTCGCCTCTACAGGGCGCGCAAGAGAGTCACCGCACAGCAGCCCAGCACTGGACCCCAGGCTGAGGATCCGCTCCAATTCTCGTAATGGCACCCCCCGAACACACCTCCCACCCACAGTTCAATCGCCTGCACCGGAATGCACGGTGCCGCAATGCCGTGCGTTCCATTGCAGTGCGACTTGGGTCACGACTTAATAGCCAAGGAAAAAATGTGGGTCCCGAGGTTACACAGGTTGAGAACCGCTGTTCTAGAGGTTGTCATGCCCTATAAAGCAAACCTGGCCCTGCCTGCACACCAGGGAGTGGACCTGACCTTCGTCTGGATGGTTCCCTCTGAATATTGTCGTTTTGTTTTGTCATGCGACACAAGTGGCTTTAGCAAAACAAACGACAAACGCACTCAACAACTTGTCACCAGCCATACAGCGCGGTGCACACGAAATGGGCTTTGAACAGTAGAACAGTAGAAAGGCGTCATGGCACACTCACAAACCAGCATGCAAAACAACTTGTCTCACCACTAAGGACAATGACAGAGGTTTGGATACACGTCTTCTGCAGAAAATGTGACGGCCGCACTGCCGCGCCAAGGCACCTCTTATGGTGCTGTCCTAACTCTCGCATGGGGTTTCTCAGCTGCCAATGGGATGTGCGGGATCCCTTGTGTGTTGCTGTGCCTTTAAGGAGGTGGGGCGTCCTCCTGACAAACCTGCACCCAATTTGAAATCTTCTGCCCCCATGTGCTCCAAGATGGAGACTCTCATAGTTTAGAGTTAGGACCGCACTATAAGAGGTGCCTTGGCGCGGCAGTGCGGCTTACACATCCTCTGCAGAAGACGTGTATCCAAACCTCTGTCATTGTCCTTAGTGGTGAGACAAGTTGTTTTACAAGCGGCTTTATTCCCAACAAGGACATCTCAGAAGCCGCTCATGAAAACAATAAAGACGCACGCGCTCTACATAACCCTCACCGACACCCGGCCAACGTCTCTTTAGTGACGGTCGGAGGGTTGGGTCTTCTTGAATCTTCTAACTCTCCGATGAAGCCATCTATTTCCTCTTCTTTTGTTCTACGGAGAAGGATATAACGTGTCATGTGTTCTTCCGGCATTTCACTCCAGGTTCAGAACGCGGCTTGATTTGAAAACCCCTTATTTTTAGTATTTGTATTCCAGCTGACGGGACAATGAACTCTATACAAGAAATATATCCCGTACCGTAAATAGGAACGCTGTTTGCAAGCCCCGTCCAGGGACTCGACCTCGGAGTTTATCATCGAATAAATAATTCCTTCCAAGTCGTTCTTGTATCCGAGCGCATACATTTCCCGCTAAATCCATCGTCGCAGACGTGTTCCGTGGCATCAGTTCAATGGCGGCGGCATAAAACTTGGAGGCTTCCGCTATAGCGCGTGACCTTTCGGCATCTCTTAGACGATAAACCTGACGCCCGTGTACACGGCCCATTTCTTGGATCAGGTTATGATAATGAGGAGCAAGAAGTTGAGCTCTTTGTAGAAGATCGAGGCTTTTCCTGAAAGGGATTATTACTATACAGCCCTGCAATGATCCTTACAACTTCTGGGTTGGAACATTCCTGGAAATGATCTTCCACCAGCTTAGGTGCTTTGGCTAGGTTCTATCTGTGGCCCGTGTCTTGCAATGTCTTGGGCTAAGCATGCTTTAGCTTCCCAGTTCTGAGGGGGTTTTTTTTAGTTACTATTTGATCCAAAAGTCCTCTTGCTTAAAGGAGAACTATGAGGGAGGGGGAGGGGCTTTTCACTCACCTCATAGTTCTAGCCGACCTGTGACAATGAGACTGTCACAGGTCGGCTCAGTAGATCGGGAGGTGAGCGAACACATACCGGCGTTCGCTCACCTCTCGATCCTGTCACGGCTCTCTGCCGTAACAGGGGAGGGGCTGGATTCCCCTCTCCCCGCTCCGATCTGCCAACGCTGACTGGCGGAACGGACTGGGGAGGGGGCGGGTACAGCTGGCTCTGCCTCTAGATAGGCAGAGCCAGCTGTCACTCACGCAGCTGGGCGGATCCCGACATAATTGTCGGGATCCGTTCTGGCTGCGGCGTCTCAGTATACCGCGAGCTGTAGCTCCCTATATACTGAGCTTAGGGTGACGGGAGGACGCTAGTTTGTGTCCTCCCATTACCCTAAGGAGAACTATGGGGAAAAACACTGACCCCATAGCTCTCCTTTAATTTCTCACGTCAGCATCTTCAGAATACAATGCATGTGCGTAGGTGGAGTAAGCCAAGCCAGCAACATAGTCATCATCATCATCTGGGGAGAGCTCCAGAGCTTTCTTAAACCATGTTGTGGCTTGGTACCCATTCCTCATTCCCACCTGCAGAAGAGACCGGCCCCGCCCGGCACATGTGTCTGCTGAACGTGAGAGATCATTTGACGGTCGGCTGTGAATTTCCTGGATTTTCTGAAGGTAAACTTGTTGAAAGTTGTTTATGTGTCACGTACCTGGTATGGTTCTGAATGATGAGGGAGGCTCCTTCTGTAACTCTCGTCGGAGCACCCCTGGGGATGTGTCAGGATGCCGGGGGCGTCACCTCACCACGGGGTCAGAGGGTACGGCGTAGGGTGCAGGCCTCCCTTCGGCCTGGCAGAACCCACGGGTGCTCCAACGGGCCACTGCACATGCGCCTGTTTAGGCCTCAGGTGTGGGCCTTGCCTGGGGAGGTTCCCCAGCCCACACATACCGCCTCTCGCCTGCCATTGGCTCTCGGGGAGGGAAGCCTCCTGGTTGCCTTGGTGACCAGTGGGCGGACTCGCACCCCCTGGCTATAAGAACCTGGCCTGAGCTCTGGCTTGTTGCTGAGTTATTCCACCTCACGGTGTGACATACGAAGCTCCCCTCCTATGTGCCTTGCTGCCAGTTTCCTGAACCCTCTGCTGACCTCCCGTGTACCGACCTTGGACCGACTATCGCCTCTGACCCGTTGCTGCCCGCCTCGACCTCGGATTGCCCTCGACTACCCCTTTGGATTGCCCCTTGTTACCTTTTCTTAGGACCTGGCTGCTTCCTGCCAGCGGGTTCCCTCCGTGCTGCTTGCCCGCGGACGCACCTGACAGGATGGCACAGGTAGCGCACGGAGAGAGACACCAGTGCCTGTGGAAGCCGATGACCTGCTGATAACGATAAGGGAGGATGCAGGAAGTCGGATGCAGGACCCCTTGGTGGTAGAGGAGCAGCTGAAGACCGGAAGATAGTCAGAAGCAGGCAGTGGTCAGATAGTCAGGCGGGTTGAATCAGCAGCTGGCAGGCCAGGAGAAACTGGATCGTAGACAGCGACGTAGTCAGTGGAAGCCGGGTCAGAACTGAGCAGACAATCGGAGCCGAAGCAGGAGAATGGTCAGACAAGCCGAGGTCAGAGGGCAGGCAGCAGGAAACAGGAGCAAGCCGGGTCAGTCACAGGATTCAGATACAGGAACACAGGTACAGCTGAGATCTTCCAGCAACTAGCAGTTGCTGCTCAGCGTTTAAATAGGCCGATTGGCGCCAATTCAAGTAACGGGAGCGTGCGCACGTGCACGTCACGCTAGACGTCCCACAACGCGTCTGTGCGCATGCGCAGTTACCGCTAATCGGTCACTATGTACGTGTCTACGCGCCATAGTGCGTGCGGTAACTGGGACCATCCTCATGCTACGGGTATTAGTTCTAGGTTCCTGACATTATGTGGTAATAAATCCAGGCAGAGTTTCCATGGATGGTCAGCATGTGGTGGTCAGCAGATGCTTCTTGATCCGACCTCACTCGTTCTTCAGAGGGCCTCACTGCTCCTTCCTAGTTGGTGCAGGGGAGATAAGCCTTTAAATTATACAAGATGGAGCCATTCGTATTTGCCTGCATGTTGGATCTTCACCTCAGGTGTCTGTAACATGTCACGTATGTTGAGTTTATCATTCCTCTCCAGGTTCCGTGTGAACTGACACTCGAGTCTCCGAAGCCTTTCGTCGTATGAGCTCTCACTGAAAGGAAAGTGAGATACAAATGATTCGGCTTACATTCTCTTTGCATCTCAAAGTAGAGCTAAACGTAATCGATAAAATATTTATGTCAGGGACCAGGACACCTCCAGGTGGCGCCGTGGAGCTGGAGCAGATCCTGCAGTTCCAGTGCTCACCTGCAGGTGTCTCTGGGCAGTCAGTGGCTGTCTGGGACTTGAGCACCTCCAGGTGGCGCCGTGGAGCTGGAGCAGATCCTGCAGTTCCAGTGCTCACCTGCAGGTGTCTCTGGGCAGTCAGTGGCTGTCTGGGACTTGAGCACCTCCAGGTGGCGGTGTGACACTGGAACCAGGACCTGCACATCCAGGACTCACCTGCAGGTGTCTCTGGACAGTCAGTGGCTGTCTGGGACTTGAGCACCTCCAGATGGCGCTGTGACGCTGGAACCAGGACTTGCACATCCAGGGCTCACCTGCAGGTGTCTCTGTAATTAATCACCACCTGGTGTTACCTGGGAGGGTATTTAATCCCTCCCTGCAGTGGGGATTTTGCCTCAGTATTGTCGCCCTAACCTGAGTCCTGTTGCCTCTTTGGACCCTGACTCCTCCCCGCCTGTGGCCCTGCTCCCCTGGTTGACTTGCCATGTTGCACTCCGTGTGTTATTCTTTTCGCCTTTAGTTTGGCTAATTTCTGTTGCTTGTGGGTGTTGGTGGAGATGTTGGCGTTTGCATGATTTTGTATGTCTATTAAACTATAAGTTCATAGCCTTGTCTGGTGTGGTCGAGTATTTGGCCCTCCCGTATAGATACCTGCACGCGGTGTGGGGCCCCTGTGCACGGTATCAGCGGGAACACAAGTGGAGAACGATGCAGAGGTGAGAAATCACGCACAACTGACCATTTCTTTCCCTGGGCGTGGCGCTTCCTTTCCTCCATTTTCGTTTCATGTTTACACGGGTCGGACACCCCCGGTCCGTACCATTAGGAAGCTGCTGACCGCCTCCACCCCCGGCCCATACGTAGAATTGTGCATGCGTGAACACCCTCTTCAGAGCGCTGGAGTTCGGGACGGCCCTAACAAGTTTCCAAAGCAATAGTGCGCCACCGATGGACAGGAAGTGGCTGAAAGAGGTTGGAGGACATGAGCAGCATTGAGATGGAAAAAAAAGGATGATAAAGCTGAGAAAACTGTTTTATGACACAAGTTCTCAGTTGGTGATGCACAGTGTCCATAGCAACCTAAGCATCCATAGCAACCTAAGTGTCCATAGCAACCTAAGTGTCACCCATTTAGAGTTTGGATCTACTGTAAGGTCTTGCACATGCTGCTTTCCCATTGGCAGAGCTTCATTTCTCCACCAGAGGCCCCACCCACTATCTCATGTAGCCTTATGTATGATACAACGGCGTGTCACCGCTCACAGGCTTCTCCCCTGGATTGTATTCATTGGTACAACTACATTACGATGGCGTATACATTGCGATGGCGGATACATTACGATGGCGGATACATTACGATGGCGGATACATTAGGACGGCGGATACATTGCGACGGCGGATACATTGCGACGGCGTATACATTGCGACGGCGGATACATTGCGACGGCGGATACATTGCGACGGCGTATACATTACGAACGCGGATACATTACGACGGCGGATGCATTGCGACGGCGGATGCATTACGACGGCGGATACATTGCGACGGCGGATACATTGCGACGGCGGATACATTACGACGGCGGATACATTGCGAACGCGGATACGTTGCGAACGCGGATACGTTGCGAACGCGGATACATTACGAACGCGGATACATTACGAACGCGGTTACATTGCGAACGCGGATACATTACGAACGCGGATACATTGCGAACGCGGATACATTGCGAACGCGGATACATTGCGATGGCGGATCGTGTTGATTGTTTCCTCCTGGAAAGTGGCCCCTTTTATCCCCGGCATCGTTTAGCTCGGGCCCCGACCTGTAATCCTCGGGCTCTTTGTGATTGGGATCTCGCGGGTGATTGAGTGCGTCCGGAGAGATGGCGTTTATTCCTTCCTGAACAGGGGGGGGGTAGACCCCGGACATTTGGCCATTGTAAGCCGCGCTTGATTTTCCATTAAGATAACGCTACAGAGAGCCGCGTTACACTTCACCTCGGCACGGCGTCACCGGGACCCAACGCAATCATTACAGGGAGGTCTGAGTGTTGAAGCTTTTCATGGCG
>NW_017308421.1:155889-163433 GCF_000935625.1 Nanorana parkeri | reverse complement strand
GCCGCCATACAGCGCGGATTTGTGCGTTCGTGTTAAACGCGGAAAGGGGCATGAAGGTTGATTGCGCTTCTCCACAATCCAAATCAGCTGCCACTTCATATGACGGTTTAACAGGCCGTCCGCAGCGTGCAGCCGAGCCGGATGGAATAACCCTTTAATCCCCCCGAGCAAGAACCGCGATGGAGATACGAGCCGCTCTCCGGTCTGTGATGTCACAGCTGTGCAGAATATAACCGATCAACAGGAGTGTGCCCATTATGAGGGTTCCCGCCACCCCTGTGCTGAGTTCCCGGGTCTGTACCCCCGCTGTGCCCATTATGAGGAGCTCCCACCACCCCTGTGCTGAGTTCCCGGGTCTGTACCCCCGCTGTGCCCATTATGAGGAGCTCCCACCACCCCTGTGCTGAGTTCCCGGGTCTGTACCCCCGCTGTGCCCATTATGAGGAGCTCCCACCACCCCTGTGCTGAGTTCCCGGGTCTGTACCCCCGCTGTGCCCATTATGAGGAGCTCCCACCACCCCTGTGCTGAGTTCCCGGGTCTGTACCCCCGCTGTGCCCATTATGAGGAGCTCCCACCACCCCTGTGCTGAGTTCCCGGGTCTGTACCCCCGCTGTGCCCATTATGAGGAGCTCCCACCACCCCTGTGCTGAGTTCCCGGGTCTGTACCCCCGCTGTGCCCATTATGAGGAGCTCCCACCACCCCTGTGCTGAGTTCCCGGGTCTGTACCCCCGCTGTGCCCATTATGAGGAGCTCCCACCACCCCTGTGCTGAGTTCCCGGGTCTGTACCCCCGCTGTGCCCATTATGAGGAGCTCCCACCACCCCTGTGCTGAGTTCCCGGGTCTGTACCCCCGCTGTGCCCATTATGAGGAGCTCCCACCACCCCTGTGCTGAGTTCCCGGGTCTGTACCCCCGCTGTGCCCATTATGAGGAGCTCCCACCACCCCTGTGCTGAGTTCCCGGGTCTGTACCCCCGCTGTGCCCATTATGAGGAGCTCCCACCACCCCTGTGCTGAGTTCCCGGGTCTGTACCCCCGCTGTGCCCATTATGAGGAGCTCCCACCACCCCTGTGCTGAGTTCCCGGGTCTGTACCCCCGCTGTGCCCATTATGAGGAGCTCCCACCACCCCTGTGCTGAGTTCCCGGGTCTGTACCCCCGCTGTGCCCATTATGAGGAGCTCCCACCACCCCTGTGCTGAGTTCCCGGGTCTGTACCCCCGCTGTGCCCATTATGAGGAGCTCCCACCACCCCTGTGCTGAGTTCCCGGGTCTGTACCCCCGCTGTGCCCATTATGAGGAGCTCCCACCACCCCTGTGCTGAGTTCCCGGGTCTGTACCCCCGCTGTGCCCATTATGAGGAGCTCCCACCACCCCTGTGCTGAGTTCCCGGGTCTGTACCCCCGCTGTGCCCATTATGAGGAGCTCCCACCACCCCTGTGCTGAGTTCCCGGGTCTGTACCCCCGCTGTGCCCATTATGAGGAGCTCCCACCACCCCTGTGCTGAGTTCCCGGGTCTGTACCCCCGCTGTGCCCATTATGAGGAGCTCCCACCACCCCTGTGCTGAGTTCCCGGGTCTGTACCCCCGCTGTGCCCATTATGAGGAGCTCCCACCACCCCTGTGCTGAGTTCCCGGGTCTGTACCCCCGCTGTGCCCATTATGAGGAGCTCCCACCACCCCTGTGCTGAGTTCCCGGGTCTGTACCCCCGCTGTGCCCATTATGAGGAGCTCCCACCACCCCTGTGCTGAGTTCCCGGGTCTGTACCCCCGCTGTGCCCATTATGAGGAGCTCCCACCACCCCTGTGCTGAGTTCCCGGGTCTGTACCCCCGCTGTGCCCATTATGAGGAGCTCCCACCACCCCTGTGCTGAGTTCCCGGGTCTGTACCCCCGCTGTGCCCATTATGAGGAGCTCCCACCACCCCTGTGCTGAGTTCCCGGGTCTGTACCCCCGCTGTGCCCATTATGAGGAGCTCCCACCACCCCTGTGCTGAGTTCCCGGGTCTGTACCCCCGCTGTGCCCATTATGAGGAGCTCCCACCACCCCTGTGCTGAGTTCCCGGGTCTGTACCCCCGCTGTGCCCATTATGAGGAGCTCCCACCACCCCTGTGCTGAGTTCCCGGGTCTGTACCCCCGCTGTGCCCATTATGAGGAGCTCCCACCACCCCTGTGCTGAGTTCCCGGGTCTGTACCCCCGCTGTGCCCATTATGAGGAGCTCCCACCACCCCTGTGCTGAGTTCCCGGGTCTGTACCCCCGCTGTGCCCATTATGAGGAGCTCCCACCACCCCTGTGCTGAGTTCCCGGGTCTGTACCCCCGCTGTGCCCATTATGAGGAGCTCCCACCACCCCTGTGCTGAGTTCCCGGGTCTGTACCCCCGCTGTGCCCATTATGAGGAGCTCCCACCACCCCTGTGCTGAGTTCCCGGGTCTGTACCCCCGCTGTGCCCATTATGAGGAGCTCCCACCACCCCTGTGCTGAGTTCCCGGGTCTGTACCCCCGCTGTGCCCATTATGAGGAGCTCCCACCACCCCTGTGCTGAGTTCCCGGGTCTGTACCCCCGCTGTGCCCATTATGAGGAGCTCCCACCACCCCTGTGCTGAGTTCCCGGGTCTGTACCCCCGCTGTGCCCATTATGAGGAGCTCCCACCACCCCTGTGCTGAGTTCCCGGGTCTGTACCCCCGCTGTGCCCATTATGAGGAGCTCCCACCACCCCTGTGCTGAGTTCCCGGGTCTGTACCCCCGCTGTGCCCATTATGAGGAGCTCCCACCACCCCTGTGCTGAGTTCCCGGGTCTGTACCCCCGCTGTGCCCATTATGAGGAGCTCCCACCACCCCTGTGCTGAGTTCCCGGGTCTGTACCCCCGCTGTGCCCATTATGAGGAGCTCCCACCACCCCTGTGCTGAGTTCCCGGGTCTGTACCCCCGCTGTGCCCATTATGAGGAGCTCCCACCACCCCTGTGCTGAGTTCCCGGGTCTGTACCCCCGCTGTGCCCATTATGAGGAGCTCCCACCACCCCTGTGCTGAGTTCCCGGGTCTGTACCCCCGCTGTGCCCATTATGAGGAGCTCCCACCACCCCTGTGCTGAGTTCCCGGGTCTGTACCCCCGCTGTGCCCATTATGAGGGGCCCCCATCCCTGTGCTGGATTGTTATAGTATGTAGAATGTAATAGGAGGATCTGGAACACACAAAGGTGCATTGTAAACGTCTGTAGAAGACAATGTTGGCTAAGTCATACTTCTCCTGTAATTGTACAAAGCTGTTCCAAGATCGAATTAAAAAAAGGAAATACCTAGGATTGGTTAGGGATCTCCACGTCTGTGGACAATCACCGGCGATATTATTTTCCCCTTGTGGTTTTGCTGCGCGGTCACGATCCGGTCGCAGATTTCCGGCAGTCCCCCCTCTATGGGATGGAGCTGTGCCGTGGTTGGGTATTGTAGAGTTGACCCCGGAGAGGCGGGAGATGAGTGCGCAGAGTATCTCACTCCCCGGGTTGTGGCGCCCGGTGATTGCGGAGGAGCCGGTGACGAGCGACGCTTTATGTGTAGATGGGTCGGGGGAGGGGGCAGGATTTTATTTCCTCGGGAGCGCAGAGGTTCGGGATAAAATTTATTTTCATATCCAGAAACGCTTATCACCCCGCCAGCCTTGTCGCTGCCCCTGTCTCCAATTATATTCCTTTTGTAAGCGTGTCACTCCCATCAGCATTCCGTGATTTCCAATTACAGCTGAGGCGCGGAATGCCATGTGCCCGGGATGTCGGGGGAGGGGGGAGGGGATGAGGCCGGCGCTCTTTGTCCTGCGTGTTTTGTGCCGCGGCGTTTATGATGGATTGTGGCATTCGGAGATGACAAGCTCCCGCGTGCTGCCCTTTCCTGTCACTGCCGCGGCTCCGCGCTTCAGTGAACATCAGCCAACGGCTCCTCATCTGTCCCCGCGCGCAGAGATATCTATGCACCGGGCTGCGGAGGGACCGCGATCCCTATTTAAAGGGGGAAGCGCAACTCTTCCAGACTTTATTTATTTGTAGTCGCGCGCAGCAACTGGAAGACCAAGAAAAGTGGATGAGACGGAGGAAAGAAAGTAACAAAAACACGATTATTATCACATTCCTTCCCTCCCCACGTCCATCAATGAGCCTTCCCTCCCCACACCCATCAATGAGCCTGGTCGCCCATGACCTTGTTACCGGTTTTCCTTCCATGGATCACATTTGGTCGGTCCTGACCACTACAGACCGAGAACATCCCACCAGGTGCCATTGTAATCAGATAATCAATGTTATTCCCTTCACCTCTCAGTGTGGACTTTCCTCCCGACGGTTAAGTTCAGGTGTCCTCAGGTTCTGGTCATCCTCCATCATACAAAGACATTGTAGACATTTGTGATCTTCCAGCCTTGTGGTCACAGTTTGGTGAAGACCCTTTTCTGTCCCCCCCATGACTGTCCCCTGTGTACAAAGCCAGCTCCATAAAGACACGGTGTGACCAGCTTGGTGGAGGAACTCCTTTGGGATGAATTGGGGATTGTGAGCCGGGTCTTCTCATCCACCATCAGTGCTTGTGGAAAGTTGTCCTAGAAGATTGGAGGTTCTTATAGACACAGAGTGAACTCCATAGTAATGTCAGTAATGTCCGTGGTTCTGAAGTAGGATGTCCGGCGTGCTGATATCGGTGTGCTAGTCAGGTGACCACAATGTCATATAATGTACGTGTCTGAACTTTGTTATTAATAAAGAAGTGTTACATAAAATTATAATATCCGGGGGAGACGTTTCCCGGCACACAGATCACTTCCTGAGGCTAATCAGCTTCAAAGGAGAACTCCGGGCATATTCAACATTAATCCTTGCAGTGGGGCTGCCCCTAATACCGCCCCCCCCCCCCTCTACTCATTGCATGGCTCTCCTCATTGTGTGGCCAACCCCTACTCACTACATGGCTTTCCTCTCCTCACTGTGTTGGGCTCCTCACCTCACTGTGGGGTTCTCCTCTCCTCACTGTGCCCCCCCCCCAACCCCCCCCCCCCCCCTGCAACGGTTAACTGCCCATTTTGGTCTAGGATTTTTTTTAAAAAGGTACCTCAAGGTGGTGACAGGTAATGGCCAGGTTCTCTTTTAGTTCATGGTCACCTACAGCATCCCCGTTGACCCTAACCAACCCAAGCTCTGGGGTCCACCCGTCAACCACAATGGAAGGCCCAGCGGTGACGGGTAATGGCCAACGTGACAGGTTCTCTTTTAGTTCATGGTCACCATCAGCATCCCCGGTGACCCTAACCAACCCAAGCTCTGGAATCCATCAATGTCCATCCATCAACCACAATGGCATGGCCAACGTGACAGGTTCTCTTTTAGAGCATGCTACATGGTCACCTAGAGCATCCCCCGTGACTCTAACCAACCCAAGCTGTGGGGTCCATCAATGTCCATCCACCAACCACAATGGCCATCAAGGTGGTGACGACTCCCCTCTCTCCCCCTCCACTCCAGCTGTGCATTGTCCCTCGGTGACCAACGTCACAGGTCCTTAGACCACCAGAGCATAGGGGGAGAATAGACTGTGGGGACCGGTCTTAGCAGTCAGATGGGTTTGAGGTTCAGGTGAGTATATCTATAGTATAGGTCAGGGGCATGGGATAGGCCAAAACGAGCACTTAACCCTTGCAGTACGGGGGGTAGTCGCACTGCAGGGGTTCATCTTCATTATTCCCGGAGTTCTTCTTTAGATTATCTTTATCAACAGCCCCCTCCCGGCTATAGTCATCGGTGACCTCCGTGTTGTCCTCGCCTATATAACCTTGAGATGTTGGTGATAGATTGGTGGACGGCTTATAAATGGTGATTTACGGCCGGTCCCGGGGTCGGTAATGAGGTCCAGTGTTCAGTTTAATCTCAGCTGTAGGTCACTTTGACCCAAGCGAAGACAAATCCCCACACAATCCTTCACACCGACGGGGGAGGGGTATCTAAAGGGGGACCAGACCAAAGCAGACCAGTCCAGGACCTAACGCCCTAAAAAAATGTGTTGTCACCCTACTACAGGAAGTGTCTGTCCAATGGTTCTCAACAAGTGTTTTTCAAAATGTTTTGGGGTACCTAGACAATAGGCAGATTATAGTTCTACTCTAAGTCTTTATTTCATCTGTAAATAACTTTTGCCTGTGAAATATAAAGAAAATGATATAAAACTCTGTAAGATAATACCGCCAGAAGAAAACATACACCCCATCCTCCCCTCCCCGAGCCATAACATTGTGACCACTGAGAGGTGACGTGATAACAATGGTCGTGAAACCGTGCAAGCAGAAGTGTGATCCAGAAATCGATGGTCAAGGCCAGGAGATCAGATCCGGTACCGAAGGATAAGGCCGAGTCCAATAAACAGTCCGAGGTCGAAAGGCAGCAAACGAGGAAGGTTGTTGAGCAAGAACGGGTCAAAGTCCAGACGAACGGCAAAAACAGGATTCCAAATCACATTAAAGGAGAACTATGAGGGGGGAGGGGGGGCTTTTCACCCACCTCATAGTTCTAGCCGACCTGTGACAATGAGACTGTCACAGGTCGGCTCAGTAGATCGGGAAGTGAGCGAACACATACCGGCGCTCCTCGCTCACCTCTCCATCCTGTCAGGGCTCTCTGCCGTGACAGGGGGAGGGGCTGGATTCCCCGCTCCGATCCTCCAGCGCTGACTGGCGGAACGGACGGGGGAAGGGGCGGGTACAGCTGGCTTTGCCTCTAGATAGGCAGAGCCAGCTGTCACTCACGCAGCTGGGCGGATCCAGACATAATTGTCGGGATCCGCTTCAGCTGCGGCGTCTCAGTATACCGCAGGCTGTAGCTCCCTATATACTGAGCCTAGGGTGACGGGAGGACGCTAGTTTGTGTCCTCCCGTTACCCTAAGGAGAACTATGGGGGAAAGCCCTGACCTCATAGTTCTCCTTTAAGGGGCTGAGAAGACAATCCAGTAAACTAATGGGCATGCAAGCCGGATTTAAATAGGGAAGTGAGCCAACCAACCACGCCACTTCTGGTGCGCCATACGGCGCGTCTTTCTGCGTGAAAGACGCGCTATGCGTGTGAGCGCCCTGCTAGCGGGACTTGGCGCATGCGTGGAGCAGGTATGTTGCTGACACCACTGGCTATCCGCTGGTTGTGTAGAATTTCAGCCCCGTCTCCCGGGAAAGGATAATATTGCGTCAGCGGTTTGTTTTATACGTGCGTCAGTCCGTTTCATAGCTCGCCATCCCAGTTCTAATTTATTAGTGAAGTCCGTCGCTTCGTCTCAGCGTGTTTTATTGCCGATCTTTCATCCGGGGACGAAAACTAAACTCGGTTAGTCCGCTCGGCGGACAAGAGCCATAATTTTTCCCGGTGAGCGCCCCCCGCTGTTCAGGACAGGTCGCCCCTCGCTGTGCTGAGGTCACATGTTGTATCATTCTGCGTGCCGAGCGCCAGGACAATGAATCTTTGTCTCTGGGTTTGGCTCGGGCCGCTGTTCTCCATTACGGTGCTCGCGCAGGCGCTTCCCCCCCCCC
>NW_017308421.1:148117-155535 GCF_000935625.1 Nanorana parkeri | reverse complement strand
GAAAGCTTTTACGGGGAGATGAATACGTTTCTATCTCGGCAATTTAGGAGTCTGCGTTGTCTCAGAAGTGGAACAATGGAGCAGGTTCGCCAGGCATGATTGAGTCCCGTCCTCACCGCTACCCCGTTCTCGTATACCGCCGCTTCCATTCACTGCACAAACAATGCTTCAGAGGAACATTCGGCTTTCAGGTGACCCCAATGGCCGCCCTCGAAAGTCTCAATCAAGCTTTTGTAGCTACAAATGTATGAAGGACGATTAGATTTCTGGTGAAGTTCATATATGTTTTAGGGGAGCCGGTCATATCGCCTCTTACCTGCCCCACCCACAGCTCAGAACCGGTCACATCACCTCTTACCTGTCCCACCCACAGCTCAGAACCGGTCACATCACCTCTTACCTGTCCCACCCACAGCTCAGAACCGGTCACATCACCTCTTACCTGTCCCACCCACAGCTCAGAACCGGTCACATCACCTCTTACCTGTCCCACCCACAGCTCAGAACCGGTCACATCACCTCTTACCTGTCCCACCCACAGCTCAGAACCGGTCACATCACCTCTTACCTGTCCCACCCACAGCTCAGAACCGGTCACATCACCTCTTACCTGTCCCACCCACAGCTCAGAACCGGTCACATCACCTCTTACCTGTCCCACCCACAGCTCAGAACCGGTCACATCACCTCTTACCTGTCCCACCCACAGCTCAGAACCGGTCACATCACCTCTTACCTGTCCCACCCACAGCTCAGAACCGGTCACATCACCTCTTACCTGTCCCACCCACAGCTCAGAACCGGTCACATCACCTCTTACCTGTCCCACCCACAGCTCAGAACCGGTCACATCACCTCTTACCTGTCCCACCCACAGCTCAGAACCGGTCACATCACCTCTTACCTGTCCCACCCACAGCTCAGAACCGGTCACATCACCTCTTACCTGTCCCACCCACAGCTCAGAACCGGTCACATCACCTCTTACCTGTCCCACCCACAGCTCAGAACCGGTCACATCACCTCTTACCTGTCCCACCCACAGCTCAGAACCGGTCACATCACCTCTTACCTGTCCCACCCACAGCTCAGAACCGGTCACATCACCTCTTACCTGTCCCACCCACAGCTCAGAACCGGTCACATCACCTCTTACCTGTCCCACCCACAGCTCAGAACCGGTCACATCACCTCTTACCTGTCCCACCCACAGCTCAGAACCGGTCACATCACCTCTTACCTGTCCCACCCACAGCTCAGAACCGGTCACATCACCTCTTACCTGTCCCACCCACAGCTCAGAACCGGTCACATCACCTCTTACCTGTCCCACCCACAGCTCAGAACCGGTCACATCACCTCTTACCTGTCCCACCCACAGCTCAGAACCGGTCACATCACCTCTTACCTGTCCCACCCACAGCTCAGAACCGGTCACATCACCTCTTACCTGTCCCACCCACAGCTCAGAACCGGTCACATCACCTCTTACCTGTCCCACCCACAGCTCAGAACCGGTCACATCACCTCTTACCTGTCCCACCCACAGCTCAGAACCGGTCACATCACCTCTTACCTGTCCCACCCACAGCTCAGAACCGGTCACATCACCTCTTACCTGTCCCACCCACAGCTCAGAACCGGTCACATCACCTCTTACCTGTCCCACCCACAGCTCAGAACCGGTCACATCACCTCTTACCTGTCCCACCCACAGCTCAGAACCGGTCACATCACCTCTTACCTGTCCCACCCACAGCTCAGAACCGGTCACATCACCTCTTACCTGTCCCACCCACAGCTCAGAACCGGTCACATCACCTCTTACCTGTCCCACCCACAGCTCAGAACCGGTCACATCACCTCTTACCTGTCCCACCCACAGCTCAGAACCGGTCACATCACCTCTTACCTGTCCCACCCACAGCTCAGAACCGGTCACATCACCTCTTACCTGTCCCACCCACAGCTCAGAACCGGTCACATCACCTCTTACCTGTCCCACCCACAGCTCAGAACCGGTCACATCACCTCTTACCTGTCCCACCCACAGCTCAGAACCGGTCACATCACCTCTTACCTGTCCCACCCACAGCTCAGAACCGGTCACATCACCTCTTACCTGTCCCACCCACAGCTCAGAACCGGTCACATCACCTCTTACCTGTCCCACCCACAGCTCAGAACCGGTCACATCACCTCTTACCTGTCCCACCCACAGCTCAGAACCGGTCACATCACCTCTTACCTGTCCCACCCACAGCTCAGAGACTGCTCCCTGCAGTGTACGCTCTGGACTCTGCCATTTGCAAGATGCCGGTAATGGGCCAAGTGATGATGGAACTTCTGTGCACATGTACAGGAGTTATATATTCAGGAGTTACATCTTCAGTAGTCACCCAATGGCCGAAGAGGAACTCCGCGGGACCTAGGAGGACTCACCAGCAGAGATGGAGGTAGTGGGGGATGTAGCGGTGACAGGATCCTGTAACCCATCATGGCAGGAGGACAGCAGAGAAAGGTAGGGTATTCTGACTCCGATTGTTGTGATAGCGATTTATCACTTGTGAGACCTATGTCTGGCCTATATAAGCAGATTCAATCACTGAGGACATTCATTGTCAGATAGCTGAACTCACCAATACCGTGTTCGTCCACAAAGGTTGCTTTATTCTGAACGTGAAGACAACAGGATAACAGCAGATGGATGGTTACAGTATTATGCGGTCAAAAGATGATGCCTTTCCTACGTTACTATGCAGAGTACATGTGTCCTGATTGCATGTGGCTGTTAGCTGTGGCCCTGACACAGGAAATACTGACCAACAAGAAGGGTGGGGCTTACATACAGAGGAACTGTGTCATCGATCTCAGGGATATCAGGGAAAAACAGGTGCAATATCACGAAAGGCCTCTAGATGGCAGCATGTGAACTAGACATATAAAACGTTCATAGGAAAAGGTATAGAGAAAACAATCTATATAAAACTTCTATCTAAATAAACGTATATGCCCCATTGGGGCGGCACATAGGGATTTCTGCTCCGTGCAGTGTACGCTCTGGACTCATGTCTGCCATCTCTAAGATGCCGGGAATGGGCCAAGTGATGATGGAACTTCTGTGTACATGTACAGGAGTTACATCTTCAGGAGTTACAAGTAGTCACCCGATGGCCGAAGAGGAACTCCGCGGGACCTTGGAGGACTCACCAGCAGAGATGGAGGCAGTGGGGGATGTAGCGGTGACAGGATCCTGTAACCCATCATGGCAGGAGGACAGTAGAGAAGGAGGTAGGGATTTCTGCTCCGTGCCGTGTACACTCTGGACTCATGTCTGCCATTTGCAAGATGCCGGGAATGGGCCAATAATGATGGAACTTCTGTGCACATGTACAGGAGTTACATCTTCAGGAGTTACATCTTCCAATGGCCGAGGAGGACCTTGGAGGACTCAGCAGCACAGATGGGGGTTGTGGGGGATGCTGCGGTGACAGGATCCCACACCCATCATGGTAGGAGGACAGCACGGATGGATGTATGTAGGTGCCGTGTCCAACCCAACAGATCTAATTGCAGAATTTTCATGTCTGAAGTTATTGTAATGACCAGAAGCCCAATTCCAGAGTTCTGCGTCGACTGAAGTGCTGCGTTTGCCTGGAATGGACATTAATGGTCTCAGAGGTTTGTGAAACTTCCAGAAGTGACTGCGGACGGCGTCCCCTTTCATGTCAGGTTTACAATCTCCTGATGGAATGTTCTGCAGCTGGTTCTGTCCCGGAATGAGCTGTTTGTCCTCCATAATTCCAATAGCTGGAAGGGATGATATTTACATCGGTCCTCTCCGCACGACAGTGTAAACACCGAGCTTTGACGTGCGTTCTTTGAAGGTTTGCGTTTTATCCGGAACAGAAGGCGATGAGCGTGAACAAGGCAGGAAACCTTTTTCTTTTTCTTTTTTTGTCTTTCGTGTTTTGTTCTCGCGCTCTCAAGTCATGCGGAGTGACAACAGCGCGCGGCGGGGGGCATATTAAAGAGGGATTGAAAACACCTTAATGCACGGGCTGTTGTACATTTGTGTGTGTGCGCGCGCGCGGTTCCATAATGCGGCAAATCTATTATCCGGACATAAAAGAGGCACTTCGAGCCTTCCGCAGCCTTCCCACGGCCGCCCCCGGCGCCGGCTCGCTGTCTAGACCGCGCGTTTTTCGGTGCACGCGGCAAACAAACATCAGACGAGGCCGCACACAATGGACTCCGCACAGAGCGGATAATTGCAGGCTGGAGCAATTTAGTCGCCGCGTTATGCCGAGGTGCGAAGGTGCCGCGAAGATCAGAAATGACAGCGATTGAGTTCTTTGTGTGGGAGAGTCTTTCTTTCCTTCGTTTGAAATAATGATCAGAGCATTGTGAATGAATTGTCAGAAATATTAATGTAGGGATCGTTCCTCGCAATTTTCACGAACTGGATGACCCACTAAAGCTGTTGGAGTAAACACTATTGTATGCATCAGATGCGTCCGTACAACAAAACGCAAAGCGCCAGGTAAAACTTGCCGGCAGGAGGTCAGCTCGGGGCGTTCTTTCAGTAAAATTGTAATTGCTCTGTTATCAATGGCATCGTTCCTCATAAAGGGAACCCGGGAGGGGGGACACTTCTCTTACTGCTTTGTAAGAGGAACAAAAAAAAATGTTGTCCCTGATGAAGGAAGCATTTACAAAAAACTCACAATGGTGTTGGCTCTTATATGAGGGATAATAGTTTGCAGAAGATTCAAAGGCTGCTATTGCTCGGCTCACCTTATAAAATGCTACCTGGCTGGCTGTTAACGCAACAATGGACTCCATACCCAACTCTACAACTCAACCCAATCCCACCTATTCAAGTCCGCTCATACCCAACTCTACAACTGACTCCATACCCACCTCTACAACTCAACCCATACCCACCTCTACAACTCAACCCATACCCACCTATTCCAGTCAGCTCATACCCAACTCTACAACTGACTCGTTACCCAACTCTATAACTGACTCCATACCCAACTCTACAACTCAACCCATACTCACCTCTACAACTCAACCCATACCCACCTCTACAACTCAACCCATACCCACCTCTACAACTCAACCCATACCCACCTCTACAACTCAACCCATACTCACCTCTACAACTCAACCCATACCCAGTTTTACAGGTTTCCTTGAAATGCCAACACGACCTAAAGCTCACACTTCTCTAGATATATAACTTGCACACTTACTGTATGTTCTGCGCAGACCTACCTTATACATCTAATGTCTTCTGGATATAGACTAAAAAGCATCTGTCACTTTGCCCAGTCTGTATCTTGGAATATACGTGGCTCTTATAAACTGATGGATATATAAAGCTAAATAAAGAGAGATATATAAAGCTCTGCACGTATCTCTATTCCAAAGCATAAAAGAAGATTGAGGGCGCATTAACACTATGCAACAAAGTACTTAGCAGTCTGAAAACGAATAACAGCAGCACAGTCTTCTGTCTCGCTGGTTCCTAATGGGAAGTCTCTCTGACACATAAGTTACAAAGTGCCTCTTGGGAAAGTGAATAGGTAGCGCTGGACCCTAGGGTTCTGCTATTTGGTATTGTTATCCAATAGCATTAGAATGGCGTTGATTCGGGTTGTCTGGTTACTGGGCACACCAGAGGACCCCCACAATTTCCTCGGTTTGCTGTACCGGACGCCAGATCTAAGACTGAAGAGCCACATCATGGATGAATAGTCCAGATCACCAACTGATTAAATCTGAAGGTAGAATGAAGGCAGAGGAGGCAGCGCGGGCTCCCCACTTTGGAGAAGGGCAGCGGCATGGCCGGAGTTTGCCAGTCCCGGTGCTGGGACTCCTGATTCCGGAATGAGAGTCGATTCTCTGCGTGTATTTACGGAACGGTTGCGTGTATTCAGATCTGGTTTTATGGACGTGGGATGTACCGGATTACTGGACTGGAACTCAGCGTGTGCGTTCATTGAACGGGACATGCATATATTACCTGAGGAGTCTGTAACTGTGAAGGGCTGATTCTCCTTCAGTCAGCACTATTTGACTTCCACGGCATGATGTATTGTGCAAGAAAATGTCACATTTTAAAGGTTAACCCACCCAAAAATTATATTTTTGACTGGAACTCAGCGTGTGCGTTCATTGAACGGGACATGCATATATTACCTGAGGAGTCTGTAACTGTGAAGGGCTGATTCTCCTTCAGTCAGCACTATTTGACTTCCACGGCATGATGTATTGTGCAAGAAAATGTCACATTTTAAAGGTTAACCCACCCAAAAATTTTATTTTATTTATGGGGGGGGGGGGGGGGGGATTAGGTGGTCTGTTCTGACTTTGTGATTAGATTTCTCAGTTATAATTAAAGGAGATCTCCGTGTAAGCAGCTAAATACGCAGTGTTGGCTACGGATTCATAATTCTGCTCAGGAAGTCTCCTGATTTAAACATCTCTGTTACAATGTATAGCCGTAGGAACCTGCACCTGAGCATAGCCGGGGCAGGAGTAGGCCTAGAAGGAGAACAGAGCCGGGTTGCCCTACCCATGCCTTCCGAAAGCTGGAAGAAGTGCGCCCAACCAAACTTCTGAAAAGTTTCACCAGCTTTGGTATCAGCAGCTAGTGAAGTGCTCCCAGTGCTCTGAGTGCTCCATCAGGTATGGGCTCCGTATCCATTCCATGAAGCTCTCCACGCACTGTTGTTGTGCCAATCTGACGGCCGCATGGAGTTTGGAGGTCTGTAGCTATTGGCTCTGCAGACAGTCGGCGACTTCTGCGCACTATGCGCTTCACCATGCGCCGACCCCGCCCTGTCATGTGACCACTTCCTGGCTGAGTTGCTGTTGTTCCTGGTTGCTTCCGCTTTGTTATAATCCCAGTAACAGGCGACCGCGGCGGAATATTTAGTAGCCGGGAAATGTCACGGAACACCTGAATCCAATGATTGGGAGGGGGAGGGGCCTAATACTTTTGGCAATATAGTGTACGTCAGCATCGTGTTGCTGGGGAAGGTGAAATATAAGGAGATGGAACTTCAGCTTTGAATGCTTCGGAGCGTCACTATGAAATCTGTGCTCTTGTTTAACCCGCCAGCTCGGCTGCCAATATCTCCGTACTGAAGGGGTCATTACCGCTATGCACAGCCAGAGTCGCCTTCCTTGATTGGTGTCGCCCATGTACACGAAACGCGCGCGGGGTTAATGCGGCCCGGACCGTTTTTTTCTTCAGAAAATCCTTGAACTGGTAATTTTTTTTCTCCCGTCCTCCTCGGGAGCGCCGAGTCATTTATTAATGTCACTCCGATCTCTGGCGGGTGACCTTTATCCCCCGAAAACGCTTACACTGTAAATAACGGCGTTTTATATATCAAACATTT
>NW_017308421.1:146823-148067 GCF_000935625.1 Nanorana parkeri | reverse complement strand
TTCTGAGAAATGGCGAGTCATCGATCCATTGTGTCACAGACATCTCCCTTCCTGTAATGAATACATCCTCATACATTATCATATGCGTTAGAGACCGGGCGGAGGGAGCCGTGATTAATATACCTCGCCTGCGCTAATAGCTGGAGGTACACTTTAAGAGGCCGAGGCACTTTGGAGTCGTATATTCTTTTTTTCCTCAAAAGTTCCACCTTTTATCATTAAAAAGTTATCCTTGAACTCCAGTCCGTGATTTTGCCTAGGCTGGGATGATGTCATCAGTCTGCTGCAGGCAGGAGGAAGAATTTCCTCAGTCTCCTCTCCCCCAGTGATCAGTCTGCTGCAGGCAGGAGGAAGCATTTCCACAGTTTCCCCTCCCCCAGTGATCAGTCTGATGCAGGCAGGAGGAAGCATTTCCTCCGTCTCCCTTCCCCCAGTGATCAGTCTGCTGCAGGCAGGAGGAAGCATTTCCTCAGTCTCCCCTCCCCCAGTGATCAGACTGCAAAGGGGTAACCTTGTAGTAGGCTTCAGCAGGGGATGATCTGTCTCAGACATTGGTGAACACAGACGGCAGGGGCACCGGGATTTACATGACCGTGTCATCTCTGAGCCGGCATCTCTGTCCAGGAAGTAGATGGTGACCCCTGGATGATGCCTGAACAAAGATGGCTCCGCCCCCCTGGAAAGAATGGCAGATGAAGGCATTGTCAGGGGGAGTCCTGTGATCTCTGAGAGAGGTAACATACGCCTGGAAGGGTCACGCTGACATATTAGGGTAACGTGCGCAATGGTGTAAACGCTTCCTCTGACGCTGTCAGAGACGTAGATAGCACAAGGACAGCTGGGCAGCACCGTGAGTTGGATGGTGTCACCGGCGCTCAGTCTCCGGTGCTGATTGTTGGACAACCGGAGCAGAAGTCCTACACGGCGCTCGGCATTTATCAGTCCATGTGTCATATGGGGGTGTCATGTTCATTGAGGAATTCTAGGGTGAGCTTCCACTTTAATATGTCGTCCGTCCCCCGACACCCTTTCTCCCCCCCCCCGTTGTAGGTTTATGCTGCCCCACGGGGGCAGAGAGTTCTCTCCACATGTGTGTTTATAATTGATCAGACCCGAACCTAATTAATACTTCTGACACGGATAGGTTCCCTGGCCCCTCTGAATGTAATTCCCTGCAGATCAATGGTAGCCATAGTCTTATCACCGTGAAGGAAGTGATAGACCTTACAGGGGACCTCGGGGAC
>NW_017308421.1:132135-146755 GCF_000935625.1 Nanorana parkeri | reverse complement strand
CCCCCCCGCCGGGGGAAAAAATGAAACGATAAACCTCCAACTCCGTTCCTTGGCTTCCCCCCACAGAGGGTGACGCCGTCCTCCTTCCAGGCAAAGGTTGAGTAGCCCCGATCCTGGTGACCCTTCTTCTACAGGGGTTTGGGGAGCTTAGGTTGAACTCGATGGACACGACTAACAATGTAACATTTTTATATTTTTATTCAGTTTGTCATTTTAAATGTATATTTTATATATTTTTACTTTGTATATAAAAACTTTGTGAACTCCCGCCACAAAGGGTTTTCTAAACAGAGGGCTCAGCGGAAGCTGTTTGCCTTCAGACTCTCTCTCTGATTGAAACTAAATAGAACCATCTGAACAGGACGGGCAGTATAGGGAGCAAGCCACTGTCCTGATTCATTCAGTTGTGTGTAAGTCCGAGCTTGAGCTACTGCCCTCTGTAAGCGACAAACTCTTCAATCCCCGGTGACCACTTTTACAAGGACAGAAAGTGATAGAAAATCCAAAATGTAAGGTTGTCACCGGATTAGGAGTAGAGGGAAAATCTTCCACTTGTTTCAGTGACAACTATCTGAGAGGATTTCCTTCGCTTTGGGGATATTTCCTCCCACTTCCTGTTGTTGTGTCTATGGGGGAGAAGGTGAAGGTAAAACTCTCCACACTCCCTATTGTGTTCGGATGGTTGTATTAAAAGGAGAACTATGGGGCTGTCATGTACCTGGCGGGAGGCCTCTCATTGCGTCTCGTGTCCTGCACCCCCAGGAGGTGGAGACAGATTTCGGCAGGACTGCGAGAAGCACGAGTGCCAATAGGGAGACCGGGCACCGTGCAGGAGATGTCCAGAAGCAGAGTGGTCATTGTAGCTGGGGTCAAAACCGGGCTGGCAGCGCGGTAGCAGAATCGTGAGGCAGAAGCCGAGGTCAGATCCAGCCGGGCAGCGAAGTACAAAGGTGACAGGCAAGAGGAAGTCCAGGAAACAGTCTGAGGTCAAAGGGCAGGCAGATCCAGGTCAAAGAGCAAGGTAACAGGTAATCCACAGGTAGCAGGTTCAGGGAACAAGCTGAAGACCATGAGCACTGAGGCAGCAGGCAGGCCCAGTTAATATAGGGCCATTCATTAAGGTGAGATGTCACTTCCTGTGCACCTCCGGTTGCGTGCGCCTGCGCACTAGTGCATGTTTTTCAGTTGTTTTCTGCCATTGCTCTCTTCTGGGTCACAGGAGGACATATAATAAGGTCATCCGGTGACCCAAAACTCTGTAAATAGCGGGCTATTGCCCACCATACGCTGAGAGCGCAGCAGCCGGGACGGATCCCGACAATGCTGTTGAGATCCACCCCACTGGCTGATTGACAGCCGATTCTGCCCCTCTAGAGCCAAAGCCAGCTATCCCCACCCCCTCCACCGTCAATTCCTCTAGTCAGAGCTGGAAGATCAGATAGGAAAGGGGGGACATCCCTGCGGGGAGCGGTTACCGACAGTGACCCCTCTTTGCAGGGAGAGGATCGGGAAGTCAGTGATCGGCGGTATGTGTTCTCCGACCTTCCCATCAATAGAGCCTTCAGGTAGACAGCTTCATTGCCACAGGACGGCTTGAGTTATGGGGATCAGTGTTTTCCACTCGCCACCATAATTCCCCTTTCATTTCAATCTGAGAGAGACAATCTGAAGGCAGACAGCTTCTGCTCAGTCCTCTGTCTGCAGAGATTTAATATACATAGTATGAAATATCTAAACTCCACATTTAAAATATTAATAAGTAGGGCTGTGGAAATTAAAGATGAATTTCTCGATTAATCGTTAAACTTTTTGATTGATTAAAATTATTTTGATCGCTAATGAAAACACACGTCTCTCCGCCGGCTTCCGGGAGTCCCGTCGGCGATCCAGTGAAGTCACGGACATCGACATCACCGGACTCCTCCCCCCCTTCCCCAAGTGGCTCCGTCGGCTAACGGAGGGAAGGGGGGGAGGAGTCCGGTGACGTCGATGTCCGTGACGGCTAACGAAGGGAAGGGGGGAGGAGACCGGTGACATCGATGTCCATGACGTCACTGGACTCCTCCCCCCTTCGTTAGTCGACGGAGCCACTTGGGCCGGTGAGTTTGCCTGAGAGACTTTCTGCACGAGCGCCGGCCAAGGCATTGCCCTATACACATACAGCACAGCAATGACCTATACACATACAGCACAGCAATGACCTATACACATACAGCACAGCAATGACCTATACACATACAGCACAGCAATGACCTTTACACATACAGCACAGCAATGAAGTAATACAATGAACTCGGATCACACTAATCCAGCACGTTGTTATTCTGAGTTGCCCCACTCAAGCGGCGGCCATATTGAGTGGGGCACGTGAGATTAATAACGTGCTGGATTAGTGTGATCCTAGTTTATTTTATTACTTCATTGCTGTGCTGTATGTGTATAGGTCATTGCTGTGCTGTATGTGTATAGGTCAATGTAGTTGGATCTGCATGTGTATAGGTCATTGCTGTGCTGTATGTGTATAGGCCAATGTAGTTGGATCTGCATGTGTATAGGTCATTGCTGTGCTGTATGTGTATAGGCCAATGTAGTTGGATCTGCATGTGTATAGGTCATTGCTGTGCTGTATGTGTATAGGCCAATGTAGTTGGATCTGTATGTGCGTTATCATTAATCGAAAATAATCGATTAAAACAAATTTTGATTAATCGAACACAAAAATTTTAATAATTACCAGCCCAATTATTAAACCATTAGAACCTTTCCTCCAAGCACTGTAGGAGGAATGTGCCAACAAGACGAGAGTAGTACACGTGAAGACCTATGATGGCAAAAATTGAAGGCGGTTTAACCATTTCCTACCCAGATGTGCTTTAATATCAGAACAATGTCTGTAGCCCGGGGACTTGATATGAACAGAACCCTCTGATGCTGCTGAAAACCCCCCTTCTTTTACTTACTGCTGTGTAATGGCCTTTTAGGAGAACCAAAGGGGCCCATAAGCATGAGATGTGGGCTGACCCGATACCTTTTAGGCACAAACACCAAAACATCTGAACAGTTACTGTGGAAATACAGTTGTTGTTCTTCTTGGAAAATTTGGAAAGCGCCAAAATCATAAGTCCGTGTAATACTGTGAGCAATAAAAAATAGCGGCAGCAAGATTTGTGGAATTATGACTCTGTCACCTCTGACCTCATGGCCAAATGTATTGTGACACCCCTCTGAATGATGGGGTTCAGGTGTCTCCAGTGAAGGTTCTGTTAATACTCCATCACACAAAGACATTGTAGACATTTGTGATCTTCCAGCCTTGTGGTCACAGTTTGGTGAAGACCCTTTTCTGTTCCATCCATGACTGTCCCCCTGTGTACAAAGCTCCATACAGACATGGGGTGACCAGTGTGGTGGGAAGGAACTTGAGTGTCCTGCACTGAGCCCTGACCTCAACCCTACTGACCTCAACCCTACTGACCTCAACCCTACTGAACACCTATGGGATGAATTGGAACGCTGATTGTGAGCCCGGGTCTTCTCATCCACCATCAGTATCTGACCTCACAAATGAGACAAATTCCCACAGTAACCCTCCAAAATTCGGTGGAAAGTTTAACCCAGAAGAGTGAAGGAAGTTCTAGCTACAAAGTGGGGTAACTCTGTATTGGGTGAAGAGAGATGGGGATGGTGAGGAGTCCAATGAGAGAAGTTAATGAGAGGTAATCAAATCATCCATACAGACACGGTGTGACCAGTGTGGTGTGGAGGAACTCGAGTGTCCTGCACAGAGCCCCGACCTCAACCCTACTGAACACCTTTGGGGATGATTTGGAGATTGTGAGTCGGGTCTTCTCATTCAACATCAGTACCTGACCTCACAAATGGGCACAAAATCTCACAGACACCCTCCAAAACCTTGTGTAAAACCTCCCCAGAAGAGCAGAGGACTTTATAGTTGCAAAGGGGGACTAACTCCATATAAATGGCCACAGGAGGGGGGGTTAACTGCATATTATTGCCCATGGTTTTGGATAGGGATGCACCGATACCGCTACAAGTATAGGTATCAGTGCCGATACTTATACCGATAGTATTTGGAACTCAAACTTGCCCATATGCTCCGATACTTACCCCGATACCAGAACTTCTGGTCAGCGGGAGACTTCCTCTGAATGGCAGTGCCGCGAGGGAACATGGAGCCAGCTTCCTGGCCAATCAGGAAGCCGGGCCATGGGTAATTACTCGCAGCCCAGCTTCCTGTTTGGCCAGGGAAGCCGGCTCTATGGTGTTTGGCTGGGTCCACGTTGATTGGCCAGGAAGCCTGCTTCCAAGCCAATCAGCATGGAGCCAGCCAAACAGCATGAAGCTGGCTTCCCAGCTAATCAGGAAGCCGGACAGTGTGTAGTGACCCACCTCCCGGCTTCCCGATTGGTTGGGAAGCCAGCTCCATGTTGATTGGCTGGGATGCTGACTTCCCGGCCAAACAGCATGTGCCTGGCTTCCCAGGCAATGGAGAAGCTGGGCAGCAGGTAATGACACACCGCTCGGCTTTCTGATTGCCCAGGAAGCTGGCTCCATGCTACTGGAAGTACTGGTATCGGTACTCGGTATCGGCCAGTACTGAAATATAAATATCGGTACTCGTACCCGATACCAAAAAAAAAACGGTATCAGTGCATCCCTAGGTTTTGGAACGGGAGGTCCAGCAGGCTCATGTAGGTGCGATGGTCAGGTGACCACAACGTCTATCATCTTCTAGACCCGTGGTTCTCAACCTCTGTAACCTCAGGAACCATATTTGTCCTCAGTCATTAAGTCGCGACCCAAGTCTCACTGCAATGGAACGCACGGCAGTGTGGGCTGCTGTGCTGTGATGGAGCTCCATCCATAGGTGCATGGCTTGTACAGCTCCCATGCGCGCCTGTAGAGGTGCCGGGAGCCAGAATGTGACGTCACTCCGGTCCCGCACCTCTACAGGACATGCAAGGGAGCTGTAAGCAATGCACATATGGATGAAGCTCCCTCGCGGCCTTACCCCCAGCCCACAACACCTTAAGTCGACACTCTACGCTGGGCAGCATATTTTGAATGGCTGGTCGGTGTGAGGATGGTCAGCACTGCTCTAGGGGGAGGCTGAGGAGCCTCTCGCCTAGAAAAGTGGAAGCCATGCGGCGACCCACTGAACACGGGGCCGCGACCCACTTTTGGGTCACGACCCACCACTTGAGAACCAAGGTTCTAGGAGTCTGTTGTTGTATAATGTGTGTCAGCTGCTGAAGGAAGATCACATCTGCTCGGTGTACGGCGTGTGCAGCGGACGCTCTGCCATGTACATTTGTTTTTAGACCTTTCCCGGAGTTCTGCTTCATATTGAGACATCAAATAGCTCTCTCCTCCTGACTGAAGCCTGTGTGAGGACTGTGCGATGGATGCGGCTCCCGGCTGCGGGAATCGTCAGAAGCGTACTCTGTAGATTTGTATCTGAGGCTTGGAAACCGGTTGTGCCATCTGCCGTAGAATCTGCTGCACCCAGCGCTCGCCTTGTTAATAAGATAAAAGGTCGCAGGGATTCATTAGGCAAAACCCACGGAATACGCGGCGCCGTTCTCATGAGAGGGTCGTCCGTGGTCCCGTGTTATTTTTGTCTTTGTGTTTTCGATTTATATTTTTGTCGTTTTAGGGGCACGCGGCTTGCTTGGCAAGTACGTCAGCGTGATGCGGAGCGGCCATGTTGAGTAATATGAGACTCGGTTACATGGAATGTTTATGAGCGTTTGTTACTTTGTACTTCATTATGGTTCAGACCTTTAACAGATATTTGTAGTAAGTGAAATGCCTAATATTAAATGTATTCTCCTATCTAGCCAGCAGGGGGAGCTTTAGGCCACTTTTCACATGTTTCCTGGTATCTCCTGTTGTGAAAAGCCCATTAGTTAGAGAGTTCAATAGCTCAAGATGTAATTTACACAAGCAAAGCGTCGTCTTCCTTCTCTGCCTTCCCCTCCCTCTGATGAGAGATTTCAAAGAGTGCCTGAAGAAGAAAACTTCTGTTGTGCTGTCTCTTTAGGTTACCCATAGTGCTTTTAGAATCCTTTGTGATGTATACCAATCACAGTGCCTCCTGATAGCCCACCCAAGGACGGCTTACTCACCAGTCCATGCTCCTTGTTCACCTTCCCACCACAGTGTCGCAGCTTATCGTTTCCAGAGCTCACCTGCACTGCTGTTCTTTGCTGTTCCTCTTACATCTGAGTGTATACAGGATCTGTCTGCTGCTTCTCACTGGGGCCATGCACCTGATTCCTCTTTGGCTTTACCTCTGCAATGGCTTTTTTTTCACCTCTTTGGGAAATCTGTTTGTAAACCATAATTGTTTAGGCATTCTCCGATTCCCCCCCATCCATCCACCCTGACCTTTTTCCTGAATTTAAATGATTCTTGTCATCCACCTGCTCTGACCCCTGCCTGTTTCTCATTGGTCCTTGTCATCCACCTGCCCTGACCCCTGCCTGTTTCTCAGTGATCCTTCTCATCCACCTGCCCTGACCTTTGCCTGTTTCTCAGCAAATCTTGTCATCCACCTTCCTTGACCTTTTTCCTGGTTCTCAGTGATCCTTGTCAGCCACCTGCCCTGACCGTTTTCCTGGTTCTCAGAGATCCTTGTCAGCCACCTGCCCTGACCGTTTTCCTGGTTCTCAGTGATCCTTGTCATCCACCTGCCCTGACCTTTGCCTGTTTCTCAGCGATCCTTGTCATCCACCTGCCCTGACCGTTTTCCTGGTTCTCAGTGATCCTTGTCAGCCACCTTCCCTGACCGTTTTCCTGGTTCTCAGAGATCCTTGTCAGCCACCTGCCCTGACCGTTTTCCTGGTTCTCAGTGATCCTTGTCATCCACCTGCCCTGACCTTTGCCTGTTTCTCAGCGATCCTTGTCATCCACCTGCCCTGACCGTTTTCCTGGTTCTCAGTGATCCTTGTCATCCACCTGCCCTGACCTTTGCCTGTTTCTCAGCGATCCTTGTCATGCACCTGCCCTGACCCCATTTCCTGGTTGGCTGCGATCCTTGTCATCCACCAGCCCTGCCCTCTGGTTTTTTTGCAATGGTCATTGTCATTCACTTGCCCTGACCTCTGCCAGTTTCTCAATGATCATTGTCATCCATTCACCCTGACCTTTTTCCTGAATCTGAATTACCCTTGTTATCCACCTGCCCTGACCTTTCCTCCGTTTCTCAATGATCCTTGTCATCCACCTGCCCTGACCTTTTTCCTTTGATCACGACCTTGCCTGTAGATATTGTACCATGCTTCACCTCTTCCTGCTGACAGCTGTTGGCAGTTTGAGTGCAACCAAGGGCCACAACCACAGCAAAACCCATCATCACTTTGGGAGATGCTCTGGCGAACACTAGGTGGCTCCTTAGACGCTCCTCCATGGCCTTCTTTAGGGCCTACACAACGCAAAAGATCCATTACCTCCATGACATGCAGGAGCCCACCCTGGGTAAACTCCAGTGATGGGTGTTGCCAGAGGTTGCAGAGATGGAACTTGTCCTTTCCCCCCTGCGATTGTCTACCCAGACCCGAGCACTCTCTCATAGGGAAGGTCTTATGTCCACATGCTCCTCCATACCCAGTTGTGGCTGGAGACACTTTAATAATGATATGTATGCCACCTCAGTGGGAACGGGAGCGATGTGCTTTCTTCTCTGCAGATCTTCATCTTTGATGTTTGTGTGTACAATCTGACACCTCAGTGACAGCGCTATCTTATAAAGTGTTGTTTTTTTCCGCGTTGTTAAGATAGCGAAACGCGTTCGGCAGATTAAACGTATCCCATCTCCTCACAAGGCGTTTGACAGGCTGATCAATTGGCAGCGACGAGGAAACTGAAGCCTGTAAGTGCCTCAAAACTTTCCTATGGAAATGCCTTTTCTTTTTTTTTTTAACTCATAATGGAAACTGACGGCGCCTTTTATATTCAAAATGCGAAACTTCTCCGCCAGCTCGCCCGCTCCGGCGCACAATTCAGAGTGACAGAATTCATTACAGACGCACAACTTTACAGGGAAATGTGTATCGGAGGCCAATGGCAGGCAGAGAAAATAGCGCACTCTTCCTTCAAAACTTTAGACTGAAAATTCGTCTCCAACTGGAACGTTCTTCAAATTGGCCAAATTGCTTCTCATTCTCTTCCCTAAAACGTCTCTTTGCCGCACAGGTGAGGAAATGATAGATTACTTTTAGCTTTTTTTTTTTGGCCCCAAGTCTTTAAACATCGCAGGAGACTCTGATTGTGTTGACAGTGGCGGCGGCTATTGTACTCGTTCTATTTTCTGTCTGTCAGTTAAGAGACGTTGTTACATTCAGTGATTGTCTGCGACTCCGTTTAAAGGGGACGCTGGAAATCTCATCGGCTATGGATCGTGTTTGTGTATCAATGTGGTGGGGGGGGGTTCGTGATACAAAGATCAGTGTTTTGCCTATAGCACTAACAGCTGGCCAAGGCTAGAAGTGCAAACCTAAGGTAAACCTGTGGCCATGTTATAGACATCCAGGTATTAATGGACGGGGAGGGGACTTCCTTTTAATGGCCATAGGGGGGGACGTTTTTTTTTAAAGGCCATGGAGGGGGTACTTCATATTAATGGCCATGGAGGGGGCACTTCATATTAATAGCCAGGGAGGGGGGCACTTCATATTAATAGCCATGGAGGGGGCACTTCATATTAAAGACCATGGAGGGGGTACTTCATATTAATGGCCATGGAGGGGGTACTTCATATTAATGGCCATGGGGAGGGGACTTCATAGTATTGGCAATGGAGGGGGGCATTTATATTAGTGGCCATGGAAGAGGGGACTTCATTTTAATGGCCATGGTTTTGGAATGGGATGTGATGATCAGGGGTCATGCATATTTGGCCATATAAGTGTATATACCATGTGACCTGTATTGTGTGTTAGCTGCATTCATTGGTGTGTTGATTTATTTATTTTTTATCCGGCTTTAAAGTCCTTAAAGCAGATTTAGGCGTCTGGCATATTTCCGATCCCTTTAAAACTCCCCCACAAAGGTTTCCTTCTCTCCTTGGACTTTGCGGGCAATGTTGGAGCCGTGCAGAAGCTTGTCAATGTCTTTCATGTCAGGAATTTTCATTCTCTTTCCAGTGATCGCTCAAGGCTGTGATTTGAAGCCACTCTAACATATCCCAGCCCGGGCAGCGCATCGCTGAAGGCTTCCGTCTTGCCAGCTCCCACAGCGTTGATGCTCCAGCGGTCTCGCTAGCGCAGCTACAAAGCCCTTCCTGTCTGCCTCTCATTATCGCCTTTTTTAGTGGCGTGCGTCGCGCGCGGCAGTGTGGAGCGCTGACACTCGCCATACTGAGCTCGCTGTCCACCTGCTCCGGTTCCTCTGATCTGCGAGCCAGATCGGCGCTCTCAGCCGGAGATTAAATTCCAGAAACAATGGAATCTGGAAACATCCAGATTCCGGGTATTTATGTCATTATTCACTTGATATAAAATGCCTGCGGGGCGGAAAACTGCGATCCATCCGCACGTCAACGTGCATTCAGGCTGCCAAAGTCCCGGTGAAAGGGCCGGTGATGCCAAATAAACAAAGAAAACCTTCACAACAACATTCCACCGATAATTGTTTCACAATTTCACTTTTAAAGAACATATTGTTGCCAGCGACTTCCTCTTCTGTGTCCGCAACCATCTGCAGGCCCATGTACCTTTTGTAGCGTTGCCGCATCACGCATGCTCAGCCTAATGTGAAGATAAATAAGCCAAATCCATGGATTAGGCTAAGGTCACACCATTCCATTGAGGTGCGTTGATTAGGCAGCCAGCGCAAAGTGAATGGGCCGACAACGCACCTCACAGTGCCAGAAAAACAGACCGGCACCATTTCAGTGCACTGCCGGGAAGGTGCCGTACGCAGGGCCGGATTTACTCTCTCTGCTGCCCCAGGGCCAGGTTCCTATGCCAATATCACTTGTACAGAACGAGCGGGCTAAATGTGGAAAACAACTACCCACCCGGCGACCCAGAACTGCATGTCCCGGGCATCGGGAGATAGGAATTCCACACCCCTGCTGCCCCTCTACTCCCTGCTGTCCCGAGGCCAGGCCCTGGTTGGGTTGGCCTTGTGGGAAATCCGGCCCTGGCTGTACAGAATGAATGCCACAACATGGCACCAAAGCAAACAAAAACACAAATCAATAGGAAAATAAACAGAAACATTGTTACTTTGCATTCCCTTTCTTGCATTCATATGAAGATCATGGTAATGGCCTTTGATCTGTGCATGACGTCAGTTACAACGACCTTGCAAGTATAAAAAAAAGTCAAATAAAATTTGTCCCAATTTTACCAAAATTGACTAGCCCTTAGTTACCCTCAATCATCCCTAATGAACTCTTCCCACTCCTTATCCCCGAAGCATTTTTTTTCCTGCTGATCTTCTAATTATTAATATCACCTATGGATATTTCCTGATATGTCTCGCCGCTACGTTGTGATCCGGCCCCCCTTTCTCATTCACTTTCTAAACTTTTCAGAAAAAAAAAACAAATTGTTGCTTGCAGAGTTCAGTAGCTAAAATGTAATCAGACTTTAGGGGTACAGAATTCAGATCACGCAGAGAGGGTCTGAAGGTAAACAGCTGCTGTGTCGTCCCTGGAGAAAACCTACAATGTGATCCTGGACGCCGGTGTTATTAAACGCTCACTGATTATTTGTATTAATTTTAATTATATGATTAATTAATTTTAATAACAATGAGATAACTATTAAATAATACAAATCTGATATCAAACATCCCTAAAAAAAAAATGTACAAAATGTAAAAATGAATAAAATCGATCCCAAACCCGGAGATAACGTTGGTGGAGAATAGGATATAGATTCCCTCGAACGGCAGAGGATTGTATCAGCCGATGCAGCCGGGAGTTGTGATATTCTATCCGGTTATCTCTCGGCGGATAGAGGCCTGTCATGTGCGTTGCCACGCAGTAAATCCCAGGTGCCTTTTGTCTTTCCCTTTTTTTTTTTGTCGGTGGTTAATTGTTGTGCCGTAACAATTGCATATTGTAACAGGTTTATAGCTTCTGACTGCGGCAATCCAATTATCCCGAATTACTGCCTTGATTGTAGCCCAATTAATGTCAGCTTTACATTGTCAGATGTGAAGGGACAGCTAATATAATTGTGCCATTATTCACCGCGCCTGTCTGATGGGAATGATATAGAGAAGGAACGTAATCGTCTCTCTCTCTCCGGGGTGACAGTAAACAGCAGGTGACATAATATTTAAATCTGCCGGAGAGGTAATAACAACCGAGGACGTCTTGAAGAGCCGCCGATCGTGAAAGAGACTTCAGTCAAGAGGGCGCACCGCGTCTTCTTCCCACAATGCACCGCTGCCCCCTCCCCAATGCCCCCCCCTCCGCAATAAAGGGCCGGTGGGATGGGATCAGGATTTTTAGAAAATGTCCAAATTAATTTTTTTAAAAAGTTGTTTTTTTACTATTTAATTTTTATTCTATCGTTTTTTATTTTTAATCCTTTATATAAATCCTTTTACGTGACAAATCTTCCATACAATGTTCTTCCTCGGCTCTCGGCACGGAAAGCACGGTGGTGAAGGTGACAAATTAAAATGTAATATTCCTCTCTTACCCAATTACAAAGAAATTAAACCGATCTTTTATAATGATTTTATACATCGGTACGGAAGGTAATAAAAGGAAAATAACGCGCACAATATGTACGCTCTGTAATGTATACACTAAGCAATGTATCAAGCGATCATTTATGATTTATCCCGCTGAATTTTTTAATTGGTTTCCCGTATAAGGGGATTTGTTTTTTTTGTTTTTTACGTGATTTATATTAACAAAAATGTAATTTAATTAATTTGGCATTTGGTGGGGAAAAAAAAAGAATTGTGTGGACTTCCCAGCATGCACTGGGTCTAGGTGAACTGCACTGTGCGGTGTGAGAGGGAGCAGTGAGGTCACCGCCTCCATCATGTGACAGTAATTAAAACTAGTGATTGGCTGCTAGACCTGAGCACCGCATCATGGTGTTGGTGATGTGTTCAGATGAAGCTCTGAGATCTTAAGGAATGCTGAATTAAGTTTTATTTGCTTAGTAGGATGTTATTGCATCTGTATACAGGAATACAGCATTCAACAGGAAGCATGTTCAACAGGAACCAAGACTTTCAAGTTTTGGTTGGAACATCTGAACGATTCCTTCCACTCCATCTGCTCGCTGACAATAGCCCCGCCACTTGCCTGTGAACTATATACTGTCAAAAGTATTGGGACGCCTTCACATGCACATGAACTCTAATGGTCTTAGTCCGTAGGGTTCAGTATTGGGTTGGCTCCACCCTCTGCCGCTATAACAGCTCCGCCTCTTCTGGGAAGGCGTCCACAAGGTTTAGGGGCGTGTCTATGGGAATGTTGGACCATTTGTGAGGTCAGGTACTGATGTTGGGGGAGGGGCTCGCAGTCTCCGCTCTAATTCATCCCAAAGGTGTTGTATGGGGTTGAGGTCAGGACTCTGTGCGGCCAGTCACGTTCCTCGCCCCAAAACTTCCCCATCCATGTCTCTATGGACCTTGCTTTGTGCACTGGTGCGCAGTCATGTTGGACAAGGAAGGGGCCGTCCCCAAACCATTCCCACAAAGTTGGGAGCATGAAATTGTCCAAAATGTCTTGGTGTGCTGATGCCTTAAGAGTTCCCTTCACTGGAACTAAGGGGCGGAGCCCAACCCCCGAAAAACAACCCCCCCATAATATATCCAATTTTTGTTGTAGTCATGTTGGATACCACTCTTAAGGGGTCCTTAAAGGGGACCTTCCCCCATGCTCATAATAATGCTTCCTCATATGCCCAATGATTTTTGTTTACCCAGGATAGGCATACTGACAAGACCAGGGAACACTGTGTTGTCCTTATCTCCTACACACATATCCTGTCCTACAGCGCCTTCTTCTTCACTGCGAGCCAGCTGTCTCTTTCAGGTTCTTCCAGACCCGTGATGACCCGGCACCAGACCTCGCGTATTTGCAGATAGAGATCTGGTGCCATATCTTTCACAATACAGTTTGCAACAGTGTCAGGAGATCTCTGCTCCCAGCTTCCTGGGTATCCCAGAGGACTGCAGGACCATAGGTGCCCAACTCTCACGAGGTCTCCTGAAACTACGAGAGGAAAAAAAACAGCAATTATTTTTTTTTTCTAGTGACAGGTCCACTTTTACGTCACCAAGTTGAGATTTAGATCCACATTAATGTCACCCAGATGGGGTTTAAAACCATTGTAATGTCTTCTAGTTAGGGTTTAGGTCCGCTTTAATTGCACCCAGTTGGGGATTAGATCTACTTTAATGTCCATTTGGGGTTCAGATCTGCTTTAATTGCACCCAGTTGGGGATTAGATCCACTATAATGTTGCCCAGTTGGCGTTCACGTCCGCTTTAAAGTCCAGTTGGTGTTCAGATCTGCTTTAATGGCACCCAGTTGGGGATAGATCCCCTATAATGTTGCCCAGTTTGGGTTCAGGTCCGCTTAATGTCTAGTTGGGGTTCAGACCTGCTTAAATGTTAGTCAGTTAGGGTTCAGATCCGCTTTAAAGTCCAGATGGGGTTCAGGTCCGCTTTAATGTGGCCAAGTTAGGGTTCAGGTTCTCTAATGTCCAGTTGGGGTTGAGGTCCTCTTTAATGTCCAGTTGGGGTTCAGGTCTTCTTTAAGGTCCAGTTGGGGTTCAGGTCTGCTTTAATGTCAAGTTGGAGTTCAGATTGGCTTTAATGTCCAGTTGGGGTTCAGGTCTGCTTTAAGGTCCAGTTGGGGTTCAGGTCTTCTTTAAGGTCCAGTTGGGGTTCAGGTCTGCTTTAATGTCCAGTTGGGGTTCAGATCTGCTTTAATGTCGCCCAGTTGGGGTTCAGGTCCACTTTAATGTCCAGTTGGGGTTCAGATCTGCTTTAATGTTGCCCAGTTGTGGTTCAGGTCCGCTTTAATGTTGGTCAGTTGGGGTTCAGTATTGCTTTAATATCCAGTTGGGGTTCAGGCCTGCTTTAATATCCAGTTGGGGTTCAGGCCTGCTTTAATGGCACCCAGTTGGGGATTAGATCCCCTATTATGTTGCCCAGTTGGAGTTCAGGTCTGCTTTAATGTCGCCCAGTTGGGGTTCAGGTCCTCTTTAATGTCCAGTTGGGTGAAGGAGACTCTCTCTGTGTGTATCATACATTTGTTGGATGTTCTCATCTCTGCTCTTTCTCTCCGGTTCCTCGTCTCTCTCATACACGCTCAGGAACGGCTTCGCTCCGCGCACATTTTTTAGACGAGTTTTATATGGTAACGGAGAAAAAAAACGTTATTTTATTATTAATTGTGCGACGTTCCCGAATTCTAATCTATCCGGCTCTCCGCGAGACTCTTTTCAAGGGGGACTTTCAAGTTTTGGTTGGAACATCTGAACGATTCCTTCCACTCCATCTGCTCGCTGACAATAGCCCCGCCACTTGCCTGTGAACTATATACTGTCAAAAGTATTGGGACGCCTTCACATGCACATGAACTCTAATGGTCTTAGTCCGTAGGGTT
>NW_017308421.1:126740-132023 GCF_000935625.1 Nanorana parkeri | reverse complement strand
CGCTTATCACTTAAAGACGCCTGAGGAGCAGCGATAACAAAGTGGCTGATTAGCTGCAGTTACAGGATAAATAATTTATTCCCCGCTGACTCTTTCATGAGGGATTCACCGCTAATCCGGGAAGTCAGTCGTCGTCCCCGAAAAAAACTGATAACGCTCTTTCATATGGCGACGCTTCACGTCTAAATGGTAATTTTTATTTTACGCTGATGGAACATTTTTTCGGTGACTTGCCGGGAGAGAAAAGGGAAGAAAAAAAAAGGATTTAACTCATTTAAGTATAAAATGTATCTGCCGGAGTTAAACTATTTCCACTTGAAACATCTGTGTTGACACGGATTGGCCCCTGTGATTAGTGGCGGCTCCGTACGGCTACAGGAAGAGGTTTAAAGGGAATCCGCAGAGCACGCGTAACAAGCACATTAGGGGGTTATTATAACGTTTACCTCAAAGTGGACCTGTCACCAGATATACATGTCAGGTCCATGAATGCTCAGGAATGTGTCATTGTGACCCCTTCCAAGTACAGTGGTTCCTCGGTTCACGAACTTAATTGGTTCCATGATTCTGGTCACGAACCGAATCAAATTTCCCCCATAAGGTGCAATGTAAATCAGGTTAATCCGTTCTGAACCTTATTTTAACCACAAAAATTTGAAACAAAGTACAGTATGAAGAGAGTGAGCACTAACCTTTCTTGGGGCGACTTTTGGTGGGGAGGAGGCTATTGTTTGGAGGGAGAGTCCCCCTCCATAAGGACATCGGGGAGATCTTTCTTGTCACCTTCATTACCGCTCTGAGCATTCTGGTCACCTTCATTACCGCTCTGCACATTCTGGTCACCTTCATTACTGCTCTGTACATTCTGGTCACCTTCATTACCGCTCTGCACATTCTGGTTACCTTCATTACCGCTCTGCACATTATGGTCACCATCATTGCCACTCTGTACATTCTGGTCACCTTCATTACCGCTCTGCACATTATGGTCACCTTCATTACCACTCTGTACATTCTGGTCACCTTCATTACCGTTCTGCACATTCTGGTTACCTTCATTACCTCTCTGCACTTTCTTTTTACCACCATGCTTGCTCTGCACTTTCGGAATTTGATTATGTAGGCCCAGACAGTCAGCTACAACAACTCTCTTCTATCTGGCTTCCTCCTCCAGGCAAAGGCCTGGACCCTTCTACACAGACATCTGAGCCTGAGAGGCTAGGACCCCTCTAGGAGGCCACCACAAATGTATCCTCTTTCCCAGCCCACATCGCTAGAATAAACCCTTCACTGATTGGCCAAGGCAGAATAAATAACAAAATACATGGTCACTTCTCACTCTTAACTACTCGACAACAGCAACACTCAACATGGAGTCATGGTGGGTGGGACAGAGCAGGAGTCTTCTGTAAAATATGAAACAAAGTACAGTATGAAGAGAGTGAGCAGTAACCTTTCTTGGGGCGACTTATGGCGTGGAGGACAGGAAGGGGGGTGGGGAGGAGGTTATTGTTTGGAGGGAGAGTCACCGTCATTACCACTCTGCACTTTCTTTGGAGCCATGCTGGATTGAATAATACTGTACAGCACACACAAAAAAAGGTTCACAGTAAGGGTGCACAGGTCTGTCTGCGATCAAGAGGAAGCCCAACCCCCTTAAAGGCACAGGGACATCCCAATGGCAGCTGAGACCCCCCATGCAAGGGGGAGGGGCTTCCTCCTGACAAACCTGCACCCAATTGTATCTTCTGCCCCATGTGCTCCAAGATGGAGGCTCTGATAGTTTAGAGTTAGGACCGCACTATAAGAGGTGCCTTGGCGCGGCAGTGCGGCTTTCACATTTTCTGCAGAAGACGTGTATCCAAACCTCTGTTTTTAACCCTAGCGGTGAGACAAGTTTTTTTTACATGCCGGCTTGTGAGTGTGCCGGGAAAACTTTTTGCTATTTTACTGTTTAAAGCCCATTCCGTGTGCACCGCGCTGTGAAGCTGGTGACGAATTGATGAGTGCGTTTTTTCATCTGTTTGGCTCGACTAGGGGAAGCCACCACCACGCATCAGAGCGGGGAAGAGGGCCGCGGCCGTGTTCGTCACCTGATGTGGAGTTCGCAAACGGAAGCAAAGTTTTGCCGAACTTCCTGTTTGCGAACCGAAGTGTTCGCAAACAGAAGCGCTCGTGAACCGAGGTACCGCTGTATATATTCCCTCTCTCAGAGATCACAGCCCTCCCACCTGACAATGCCGTCATCTGCTCTCCTCTCCAGAAGGATGGAGCCATGTATGTTCAGGTATCATCCAGGGTCACCATCTACTTCCTGGACTGAGATGCCGGCATGGCGATGATGTGGTCATGTAAATCCTGCTGCCAACATACAGAGATTTCGCTCCAAGTTGAGAAACCTCTGTGTGGGTGGCCTCCTAGAGGTGTCCTAGCCTCTCAGGCTGTGCATGGTGAGGATGTCTGTGTAGATGGGTCCAGTGGTTGTCCTCCTGTTATCCTAAGGAGAACTTTGGGGAAAAGCCTTAACCCCATAGTTCCATAGTGTCCTAACTAGCACTTCTGAAAAATGAGAGGTACCCTTGTTACCCCCTGGGGTGGTCTATACACAACCAGGAAACATCAGGTAGCAGTCAGGCTGAGTCTATGTGCCCAATGTTCGGCCCCCCAGTGTTAGAGACGAGGATCCCGTGTTCGGTTTTGTAAACGCTTTCTGGTAATAACATAATAATTCCGATGTTTCTTGTATTGCCATTAAATCCTCATAAAAGTGTTTCACTTAGGCCCGGTATAAGCATTGATTTCCCTCCTCCATATATCACCCCGGCCCCCCTATAGGTCCTCCGCCTGCCGCAAGCTATTTTTGATGGATGGCTATGATTACCGAGTTGTTAGCGCCTAATCTACACAACTAATTATTTCAGGTTAATTAGAAATACGTGTACCGGGGAGGTTGTTTGCAAACAATCAGAGGGATGGATGGCAGACATTTCGATTTGGTGCAAAACAATATAAATAAAACTTGTTAATCAAACGTCTTAGACTTGGCGCAGGAACGCCGGACCGCTGCTTCTGGACCGCATGAGCCCCCCTTGGCTCCTTCTTTACATTATTATTATTATACAGGATTTACAGAGCGCTAACAGTGTGCGCAGCTCTGTACAATATAAGGAAGACTTTACAATCACAAGACAAGAGGGTAAGGAGGGCCCTGCCCCTGAGGGCTTACAATCTAAAAGGGAGGGGCCAGTGGTACATGAGGAGGGAGCTGTGTGGGGATGAATTGTATGAGAACGTGATGGTTGAGCGGTTAGGTTGAGGTGGGATCGGCTTCCCTGAAGAGATGAGTCTTAAAGGAGAACTATGGGGTTAAGGCTTTTCCCAATAGTTCTCCTTAGGATAACAAGAGGACAACCACTGGACCCATCTACACAGACATCCTCACCAGGCAGAGTCTAGGAGGCTAGGACCCCTCTAGGAGGCCACCACAGATTTATCCTCTTTCCCAGCCCACATCGCTAGAATAAACCCTTCAGTGATTGGCCAAGGCAGAATAAATAAAATACATGGTAACTTCTCACTCTAGCTACTCGACAACAGCAACACTCAACATGAAGTCATGGTGGGCGGGACAGACCAAGGAGTCTTCTGGCCTGTCAGTCAAGGTATGAAGTCATGGTGGGCAGGACAGACTAGGAGTATTCTGGCCTGTCAGTCAAGGTATGAGGTCATGGTGGGCGGGACAGACCAGGAGTCTTCTGGCCTGTCAGTCAAGCTATGAAGTCATGGTGGGCAGGACAGACTAGGAGTATTCTGGCCTGTCAGTCAAGGTATGAAGTCATGGTGGGCAGGACAGACCAGGAGTCTTCTGGCCTGTCAGTCAAGGTATGAAGTCATGGTGGGCGGGACAGACCAAGGAGTCTTCTGGCCTGTCAGTCAAGGTATGAAGTCATGGTGGGCAGGACAGACTAGGAGTATTCTGGCCTGTCAGTCAAGGTATGAGGTCATGGTGGGCGGGACAGACCAGGAGTCTTCTGGCCTGTCAGTCAAGTTATGAGATCATGGTGGGCCGGACAGACCAACAGTCTCCTAATCCATACTACTTGTCTTATGTGACTGTTGAAGTGCTCTGCGTGTGGCCATTTCTGTATATGAATTTTGTGCACACATTATTATTAGTTTTATTATCGGCATTTGAAATACCTTTGTGACTTCTTTTTCTTGACCTCTGAGGGGTGGGGGCGGAGTCTTCTACTGACCATCCCCGAAATCCCTGCCAGTCATGTTCTTCAGGACTGGGTAGCAGGCGTGTCAATACAGGCTGTCACATTACACAGACATGGTCCACTGTTGTCACCATCAGGAAACACACCCTGAGAATTGCCATGGATCCATCGCTGCAGTGCATGTAGACAGGAAGTGGCTGCAGGAGATCAGCAGCACTGAGCTGGAACAAAGGAGGTAAAAAGGTGATTGTTAGTGATGCGCAGCTCTTTAGAAAACATTTATTCGGGGTTTTCTTTCACTTTAATGGCCACTAGTAACCCAGAGGGCAGCCATTTACCCATAAGTCTCTTCTCCTCTCAGAGGAAAGACTGAACTACGCTTATGGCGGCCTTCCCCTCCCCCCTCCCTGATTTCCCTGCTTGTTGCAGGGGGGAAAAAAACAAAGGAAAAGCACACCTATAATTGTGAGGACGCAGATGGCATTTCACGGCACGTTTCCAATCCAGCGCCGACGAGCGCCAAACTACCTAACGGCACACATGCGGCACGCTTTGGTTTCATAAGACGCATTGATTTCTACAAATGCCGCGATTGATGTCTCGCAGAGCCGGTGAAATGTCCCTAATTTTCCTAATAACAGGAACAGCAGCGAGCGCAGAGAGAGAGGTGCGTCCTTTATATCCCGAACCCCATTGAAGTGGCTCCTCAGAGGCAGCAGAACAGAGACGAGAATTCTCATCAATATCATTCGTTACAATGTTTCCTTCTTCTGATTGATGTTCCGGCTGTTTCCTGTCCGCAGGAATCGTCATTGGATTCCGAGTATCACAGAGACAAAGTTATCGATCAGAGCCGCACAGAGGTGCAAATGTCAAAACCCGAAACGAAACCGAAATAAAAAAATTGTCAGGCCGAAACCGAAAATGTTTTTTATTTTGACTTTTTCAAATTTTTTCAAATATTTTATTTGTATTTATTTTTTATAAACTTTTTAATTTTTTATATTTATTTTTATTCATTTTTTATTAAATATTTTTATTTTTTACATTACTTTTAGGG
>NW_017308421.1:123871-124414 GCF_000935625.1 Nanorana parkeri | reverse complement strand
ACAGAGTCCTCAGAGACACACAGAGTCCTCAGAGACACACCAAGCCCTCAGAGACACACACAGTCCTCAGAGACGCACCAAGCCCTCAGAGGCACACAGAGTCCTCAGAGACTCACAGAGTCCTCAGAGGCACACAGAGTCCTCAGAGACTCACAGAGTCCTCAGAGACACACAGAATCCTCAGAGACACACCGAGTCCTCAGAGATACACAGAGCCCTCAGAGACACACAGAGTCCTCAGAGACACGCAGAGCCCTCAGAGACACGCAGAGTCCTCAGAGACACACAGAGCCCCTCAGAGACACACAGAGCCCTCGGAGACATACAGAGTCCTCAGAGAGACAGATAGAGCCCTCAGAGACACACAGAGCCCTCAGAGACACACAGAGCCCTCAGAGAAACACAGAGCCCTCAGAGAAACACAGAGCCCTCAGAGACACACAGAGCCCTCAGAGACACACAAAGCCCTCAGAGAAACACAGAGCCCTCAGAGACACACAGAGTCCTCAGAGACACGCAGAGCCCTCAGAGACACACAGAGCC
>NW_017308421.1:118514-119845 GCF_000935625.1 Nanorana parkeri | reverse complement strand
CAGAGCCCTCAGAGACACACAGAGCCCTCAGAGACACACAAAGCCCTCAGAGACACACAGACGCCTCAGAGACACAGAGTCCTCAGAGACACGCAGAGCCCTCAGAGACACACAGAGTCCTCAGACACACACAAAGCCCTCAGAGACACACAGACCCCTCAGAGACACACAGAGTCCTCAGAGATACACAGAGCCCTCAGAGACACACCAAGCCCTCAGAGGCACACAGTGCCCTCGGAAACACACAGAGTCCTCAGAGACGCGCAGAGCCCTCAGAGACACGCAGAGTCCTCAGAGACACGCATCAAGCCCTCAGAGGCACACAGTGCCCTCGGAAACACACAGAGTCCTCAGAGACGCGCAGAGCCCTCAGAGACACGCAGAGTCCTCAGAGACACGCAGAGCCCTCAGAGACACACAGAGTCCTCAGAGACACACAGAGTCCTCAGAGACACACAGAGCCCTTCAGAGACACACAGAGCCCTCAGAGACACACAGAGTCCTCAGAGACACGCAGAGCCCTCAGAGACACACAGAGTCCTCAGACACACACAAAGCCCTCAGAGACACACAGACCCCTCAGAGACTATTTGTGATTTCCTGTCATCACTGTGATCGGACGTCGTACTCCCTTCTCAGTTCTTCTCTATGATGAGGCGTCCATCACCTCTCTATGAATCGTGTCTGGTGGTGGGTGGTGGTTGCAGGTTCTGCCCCTTCTGGTGAAGCACCCGAGGTGGCCCCTTCTTCTGCCTCCCCCTCGGCCCGGCCCTGCCTGTCGTACTTACCTCTGTGCTGGGAAGTCATCCTACCCGGTCTCACGTAGGCCTCCTAGAGATCCCATCACTGGCAGCCGCTGACCCTCGAGAGGCGGAGGATCCACTTACCTGTGACATTGCTCCCTGGCAGGATCAGCGAGTCTTCCCTGCAGGAGGGGCATCCTGCAGTGATTGGTCAGGGAGGGAAGCAGTGCCATAGAATCAGGTGAGGGGGTATTATTATTAGACATGGGGGTTATTATTGATCGGGGAACGATGGTGCTTCCTTGCTTTCAAAAAGTTGAGTAAAAATAAATGAGCCCACCGATTGGCGGTCGGGAGTCACTGATGTCATAGCTCTGCGCACACAACTCTCAGCATCCTGTTTTCTGATTGGTGGAGTCTTCACCGTATGTTGTATGTAATGACCTCGGAGTTACGTTCTTCTCTTCTTTTTGTCTTGCAGAGACGGGCCAGAAAGGTGAAATGCTGCCTCATCTCCACCGGACTCTCCGTCCTCCTGGTGGTCATCATCATCATCGTCGCCTCCGTCAATAAGTAGCCAGAATGGAG
>NW_017308421.1:108273-109117 GCF_000935625.1 Nanorana parkeri | reverse complement strand
TTGTAGTCCCCGAGCTTTCCCCCAACCTGCACTGTGACTATTATAATATGACCGACTACTGATAACTGACACGCGGGCTGGTGTATGAGAACACAGGAAACTCCGCCCACTGCGGGACGGAAGGATCTGATTGGCTGCTGCTGGAAACGACCCCGCAAATACATTGTTTCCTTTTGTGTTTTCTGCATCAGCCCCGCTGACCTCTGTTGTATTTATTGCCGGAACTCCGTCTGTGTTATTCCTGTTCGCTGAATGATAATAAAGTATAACGAGCAAAATGTCGCGTGTTGCGGAGGCGTCACTGTGCCGGATCATCACTGCCCTTCATAGAGCCAAATACTGATCCGGGAGCATCACAGCAGCCACAGCCTGAGTACAGGAGCCTGTCCCCTGCCAGCATGCTGCATGAGAAGGACCCGGGATCTCTCTGTGTGTGGAAGCAGCGGCCTCTCTGCAGAGGTCTGACACACCTCCAGCTTAGACAGAGCTCAGCAAGCATGTCCAGAATATCCCCCTTTGCAGCCAATGACACCACCGAGTTACTAATTCATTCCCTTTTTATCTCTCACTTAGACCATTGCAACTTCCTCCTCATTGGCCGACCTCTGCACAGGCTCCTCCCCCTTCAGTCTATCATGAATGCTGCTGTCAGACTAATCCCACTTACAAACCGTTAACAGTGTCCACCGCCCCTCTTAGCCAATCCCTCCACTGGCTAACATCCCCCATCCCTCTTCACCAATCCCTCCACTGGATTCCATCCCCCACTCCTCTCTGCCAATCCCTCCACTGGCTTCCATCCCCCGCCCCCCTCTGCCAATCCCTACACTGGCCTCCATCCCCC
>NW_017308421.1:105987-107533 GCF_000935625.1 Nanorana parkeri | reverse complement strand
CACTGGCTTCCATCCCCCGCCCCCCACTGCCAATCCCTTCACTGGCTTCCATCCCCCCTCTGCCAATCCTTGCACTGGCTTCCATCCCCCGCAACCCTCTGCCAATCCCTCCACATTTCCTCTCCACAGCCGCTGCTGAGTCAGTGAGAGCCAGCAGCAGCGGAGGAGGCGGGGCCTGGGGTCGGCAGCGGAGGAGGAGGCAGGGCCAGGTGACGGAGGAGGAGGCGGGGCCCATCAGCAACCGTGGAGGAAGAGGAGGGCGGACAGGTAAGGAGTGTGACCAGTCCACCTGAGACCCGGCAGAGCCCAACATAGGGAGTCTATGGTGGGCTCTGCAGGGTCACTCTCAGGTGGGCTGTGTGGGATCTCAGGTGGGCTCTGCAAGGGGCGTAACTAGAAATCACAGGGGCCCCATACAAAATTTTCCTACGGGGCCCTGTGATTTCTAGTTACGCCCCCGTCCAGCAGAGATGTCTTGAACCTTTGCAGAGAGACCACTGCTTCCACACACAGAGAGGAATGATCCATCTCCGTAGCACGCTGGCAGGGGGCGGGCTTCTCTGCTCCGGCTTGTGGCTGCTTTCTAAAGGAAACGAACTCGGGCGGCAAAGGAACAGCAACAATGTATCTCGCACTGAACATTCTGCTTAAGGATCCTGCAATAATGAGGGTTATTTCCCCCCCATTGAACATGGGGGGGGGGGCATGGGAAGAGGTTAAAGCAGCGTTTCCGCAGTAAATTAGGCGTCGCGGTTCATTGAATGCGTTTAACATAAAATAAATCTATTTGTGTTTGCCGCGGCGGCGGAATTTGCTTTGTTTACTGAACCTTGATGTGTGTTTAGCTGATTAGCTGATCCCGGGCTTCCACTGAACTTCCCGGGCGCTGAGGATGTTACACGGAGTCTAATTAAAGGGGGGTGGGGGAGGGGGGATAACCGCCGCCCGTTATGGGGGAAATTAATGGGAACATTATAATGAATGAAAACATTCCGGAACAGTCGGCAGCGGAGAGCAAATACAATGTAATGAGAGTGTTCTCAGCCATAGCGAGGGCCGAGCCGCGTGTGCGCCATCGCCAGGGTTGGTCACCCTTCTGGGGGCTCCCCACGGCTCGGCCCACCATTTACCCATCAACTGCAGTTCATAAGTAAACACCTCTTTTTAATTGGGCCCCCCTTCTGCGCCCCGCTCCCAGAATCCATCATACTGCCCGGAAAATGCATTAAAGTGAACCTGTCATTAAATCTGACCTCCGTCCTCCCCTTCAGTCTTCTATCTGACCCCCGTCCTCCCCTTCAGTCTTCTATCTGACCTCCGTCCTCCCCTTCAGTCTTCTATCTGACCCCCGTCCTCCCCTTCAGTCTTCTATCTGACCCCCGTCTAGATGGTAGGAACCTCTCCCGGGACCCGGTGCAGACGTCTCACCTATAGGAGCCCCGAGAGATATATAGATCGGAGCAGAGCCAGGAGTGATGTCGGGCAGATCTCGCCGTGGAATCATCTACAACAGTAGGAAGGTTGGAGCTGGACTATGAGATCACTT
>NW_017308421.1:104186-105903 GCF_000935625.1 Nanorana parkeri | reverse complement strand
TCCCTTCAGCTGAGAACAACAGAAGAGCGCGGGCGTCAGTCGGCATTCGGGGTAATTTTCCTGGTGAATGGAGTTGCCCGTTTTATGGGACTCGGCCTCCCAAAGTACTTCGGATTCTTCCCTTGCGCGACACCAGGAAATATTATCTCATCCCTAATGCCGGAGTCCTAATTCCAGCCTTGTTCTCCGGGCGAGAAGGGGGCATTCTGGATAATAGATCATCTTAATGAACGCCGTTAACAATGGCTGACGTTAATAGTTTTGGGGTTTCCTTGTTCCCTTTTTCTGTTATTCAATCAATAGCGACGGAGGAAAATTTACTAACTAACCCGGAGTTTAGTGTCCCAGCCTAATGGCCATAAAACGCGTTTCGCCTGTTGGTCGGGGAGAGTTTGGCCGAGGAGTAAATTGGCTTTATGTTTATTTTATATTTTCTGGGCATAAATAATTAATCGTCTTCGTTCCTTAACAACGTTCATTTAAGTGAGTGCGCCGGGGCTCGGTGTTTTATGGCCTTTATTAAGGATCCTGAGTGGAACGCTTCAGAGCGTTGGAGGCCGCGCGCGCGCGCAGGAAGGATTTCTTCTTACCGCGGTGAAAAAAAAAAATTGAACTTTTTTAGACCTTTTTCGGGGATTTTTTTTTTTTAGAAATGATGCATTAAGCTGCGCGGGTTCGCCCGCAGCGCCGCGGCCAATCAGGAGACAGCTCTTCTTATCGGTGGGGCTTTAAATTGCAAAGCGAAACAAGATCGCGCCGTGACTCGTGTACACACACACACATGTGTAGCCCTCATCACCTTCAGTGACTAGACATTTAGGCCCCGTTCACGCTGAGCGGTTTATGGCGAGATTTCCGCTGCGAAATCGCGCATATTTACGCGCGATCTATGGAACTTGTCCAATGCATTTCAATGGAGCTGTTCACATCTCAATGTCGCCTGTAGCTCGTCGCTCGTACGCGAGCCTTTTTTCCCCCCGCGGTCGTCGCGCGATTCGGCGCCAATAGACTCTATGGTGTCGCGCAAAATCGCGCATTACCGGCGACATTGCACGACTTTATTTGGGCGATATCGCGCTACACAAGTGTCGCTTTTGCACTGCAAAATGGAAGGAAAGAATGGGTGTCACATCAAGATCGCTGTTGATTGGTTACAGCCCAATGTAGCAGCGACGAAGTCCCGCCCCCAAAAGAACAAGCTACGTAGCGCGATAAAATGTGCGACGCCGCTCAATATCGCGCAATGTAGCTCCTGGCCGCTCAGCACGAAACAGGGCGGGAAAAACGCGCGATATCCATGTCGCTCACTGTGAAGGGACCTTTTGAAGCAGATCCGCGCGGTCGGGATAGCGCGATTTTCGCGGCGACGTTCCAGCGACGGTAGCGCGACCTTCACCGGCGGGCTTCATTAAAAAATAGAAAAACGTGCGAAATACGGTGAAAAAAAGGATCCTGTAGGAGCAACCGCGACGGGCGATATGGAGCTGTACATCACGACAGCTCCATTGAAAATCATTGGCCGGCGACTTCTCGCGATATCGCGCGGCAAAAATGCGTGATATTGCGGCGGAAATCATGCAGCAATCCGCTTAGTGTGAATGGGGCCTTCGTGGTTGCCGGGGCTGTAGTCGGCCTGGCTGGATTTATAGTGGCAGTTATCTGGTTAATTCCAGGTGTCTGGCATTGCCTGTACCCCCCCCCCCCCCCGGGGGGGGGG
>NW_017308421.1:95915-103266 GCF_000935625.1 Nanorana parkeri | reverse complement strand
CCCCCCCCTGGGCGGAGTGTGACTCTGTCATATTGTGGGACAGCCAATGGGAGGCACTGTAGTGTATGTACAGCACAGCAGCCAATCACTGAGTTTCTCTCCCAGCCAGTGGTGCATGCTGGGATGAACATATACTGGTGGGAGCTGGCATGTGCGTAGACTAGCCGAGACCAGCCATGGATTAGGGTTGGGTTTCCCTGAGGCCTCCAACATGGAGGAGGTCTGTGTTGCTGATAGAGGAAGAGAACCTGGACCTGTGAAGGCTTCAGATGTCCCCAAAGCAGAATGCAGATGTCCCCCAAAGCAGAATACAGATGTCCCCCAAAGCAGAATACAGATGTCCCCCAAAGCAGAATACAGATGTCCCCCAAAGCAGAATACAGATGTCCCCCAAAGCAGAATACAGATGTCCCCCAAAGCAGAATACAGATGTCCCCCAAAGCAGAATACAGATGTCCCCCAAAGCAGAATACAGATGTCCCCCAAAGCAGAATACAGATGTCCCCCAAAGCAGAATACAGATGTCCCCCAAAGCAGAATACAGATGTCCCCCAAAGCAGAATACAGATGTCCCCCAAAGCAGAATACAGATGTCCCCCAAAGCAGAATACAGATGTCCCCCAAAGCAGAATACAGATGTCCCCCAAAGCAGAATACAGATGTCCCCCAAAGCAGAATACAGATGTCCCCCAAAGCAGAATACAGATGTCCCCCAAAGCAGAATACAGATGTCCCCCAAAGCAGAATACAGATGTCCCCCAAAGCAGAATACAGATGTCCCCCAAAGCAGAATACAGATGTCCCCCAAAGCAGAATACAGATGTCCCCCAAAGCAGAATACAGATGTCCCCCAAAGCAGAATACAGATGTCCCCCAAAGCAGAATACAGATGTCCCCCAAAGCAGAATACAGATGTCCCCCAAAGCAGAATACAGATGTCCCCCAAAGCAGAATACAGATGTCCCCCAAAGCAGAATACAGATGTCCCCCAAAGCAGAATACAGATGTCCCCCAAAGCAGAATACAGATGTCCCCCAAAGCAGAATACAGATGTCCCCCAAAGCAGAATACAGATGTCCCCCAAAGCAGAATACAGATGTCCCCCAAAGCAGAATACAGATGTCCCCCAAAGCAGAATACAGATGTCCCCCAAAGCAGAATACAGATGTCCCCCAAAGCAGAATACAGATGTCCCCCAAAGCAGAATACAGATGTCCCCCAAAGCAGAATACAGATGTCCCCCAAAGCAGAATACAGATGTCCCCAAAGCAGAATACATCCCAGCAGAGCACAATAGATCCCACCACAGCAGTACAATAGATCCCACCACAGCAAGATACATACCACCAGAGCAGAAGGCTGCAGTCTCAACTGGGCAGCAGGTGGATCTCTGCAGGGCTGTGAGTTGATAGGTCGGGTGTCAGCGTCCGGGGCTGTACTGTGCTGTGTGTGGGACTGTCCATGGCTGTGCCTGTGCCAGGAAGAAGGAGCAGGAGGTATAGAGACGGACAGGCACTGCCAGGGACAGCTACTGCCGGGACCCCAGCAGGCTGCCGAGGTCCCGACAAAAACTTAAAGGGCCGGCATCGGCCTTAAGAATCGGGGCATTTTCATGAGTACAAGTACTAGTAAAAATGCCTGGTATAGACCCAGATACTAGTATCGGTATCGGGACATCCCTAATATGTAGTATTTCATATTTACTCAATGAAAGGAAATAAAAAGAAAAAAAATAATGAAAAACGTTTTGAAAACTTCTACGCACTCTCCTTAAAGTGGGACTTGTACTTAAAGGCATTTTACATACGGCTCCCTCCTCCCATCCCCCCATCTAAAATCATCATATTTGTTGCTGTAAAAACAGCCGTGGAAAAAAAATAAAATTTACCCCTTTTCCCCCGGCCTCCCCCCGCGCTGCCTAGAGGACGGTGACATCATCCTTCCGGGGACATCCAAGGAACTCTGAGTATCCCGAGATGCTCCTCTACAGTTTAGGATCTTCTTATAAGATTTGGGATGCTCAGCGTTCCCGGGATCTCTCTGGAGGGAATGGGACATCAGGGAAGTCGGGTGTATGGCAAGTGGCAATCTGTAATGAATGGACCTAGCCTTTTAGTGCAAGGTCTACATGAAGCTACCCATGGACCTGAGACCACAGTTTTTTAGCTAGATTTGGCAACAACCTCATGGCTAGAGGGCCCCAGAGGATTGAGGTGGCCCCACTCCTATCATAAGCTGATTGCCTGCTCTGCTCCCCCCTTCCACCGTCTGAAGTCATTCATGCCAGACTTTGCCTCTGGAGTCTACGGTCATCCTTAGGACTGGGTTGGGTTTGACGTTGAACCACACGTAGGTCATCCCGGGCCTCGTCTACGTGGAAGTTGAGGCCATCTCCGCGGCTTCCAGTTTTATGTAAAGAATATCTGTGGCGCGAGGAGCTGCGGCCAGAGTTTTGCTTACAGCGACGGAATAGATTAAGACAATCTCTGAATAATTCATAGGCCGGTTCGGATGATCAAAGCTCCACCAAATACATATGTATGCGGCCGTTATGTGCCGCCGTTATCAGGACGGCGATGGGCGGGAGGGGGGCACTTTGAGCGAACTCATCAGCGATGCGGGGCTATCGGAATTCACAAAATGTTCTCTTCATTTCCGCGAACAGGGAGCGCAGCGCCATGGAGAAGAGTTCTCCGCGGGCACAGAGTCTCATCCTGGACAGATTGGTTATCTTGCTGCCATATTGGATTGTAACACAGAGCGGCCGCATCAAGGTCATTAGCCGGTGGAGGTTCGCCGATAGGTGCAGCTGCCGTACACGGTTCTGTTTCAAAGATCTGTCTATGGAAACCTCATTGGTTTTTTGTGGGAACACACGTAGAATACAGATGCCCTCTCTATGGACATTACATTCTATTGTTACCATCGTCTGTGTGATGTTCAGTATTTATTGGGGATCAGTGATGTAATTAGGGATGTCCCGATACCACTTTTTTAAGACCAAGTACAAGTACTTGCCCTCAGGTACTTGCCGATACCAATTACCGATACTTTTTCTTAAAGGGACAGGTGACATTTTTTTCTAAAACAACACAGACTGATGATTTTAGGGCAGTTTCTCACCAGGGCTAAATACAGATGTCCCCAGAGCAGAATACAGATGTCCCCCAAAGCAGAATACAGATGTCCCCAAAGCAGAATATAGATGTCCCCCAAAGCAGAATACAGATGTCCCCAAAGCAGAATATAGATGTCCCCCAAAGCAGAATACAGTTGTCCCCCAAAGCAGAATACAGATGTCCCCAAAGCAGAATACAGATGTCCCCAAAGCAGAATACAGATGTCCCCAAAGCAGAATACAGATGTCCCCAAAGCAGAATACAGATGTCCCCAAAGCAGAATACAGATGTCCCCAAAGCAGAATACAGATGTCCCCAAAGCAGAATACAGATGTCCCCAAAGCAGAATACAGATGTCCCCAAAGCAGAATACAGATGTCCCCAAAGCAGAATACAGATGTCCCCAAAGCAGAATGCAGATGTCCCCAAAGCAGATTACAGATGTCCCCAAAGCAGAATACAGATGTCCCCAAAGCAGAATACAGATGTCCCCAGAGCAGAATACAGATGTCCCCAAAGCAGAATACAGATGTCCCCAAAGCAGAATAAAGTTGTCCCCCAAAGCAGAATACAGATGTCCCCAAAGCAGAATACAGATGTCCCCAGAGCAGAATACAGATGTCCCCAAAGCAGAATGCAGATGTCCCCAAAGCAGAATGCAGATGTCCCCAAAGCAGATTACAGATGTCCCCAGAGCAGAAATCATCCCAGCAGAGCACAATAGATCCCACCACAGCAGCACGATACATACCACCAGAGCAGAAGGCTGCAGTCTCAACTGGGCAGCATGTGGATCTCTGCAGGGCTCTCAGTTGATAGGTCTGGTGTCAGCGTCCGGGGCTGTACTGTGCTGTGTGTAGGACTGTCCATGGCTGTGCCTGTGCCAGGAAGAAGAAGCAGGAGGTATAGAGACGGACAGGCACTGCCAGGGACAGCTACTGCCGGGACCCCAGCAGGCTGCCGAGGTCCCGACAAAAACTTAAAGGGCCGGCATCGGCCTTAAGAATCGGGGCATTTTCATGAGTACAAGCACTTGTAAAAATGCCTGGTATAGACCCAGATACTAGTATCGGTATCGGGACATCCCTAGATGTGATGTAAGGACAGTTGGTGTGGAGGACTAGACATGTGCGCTCACCGGTAGAAAGCGGGAATCACCAGCACTCAATAAATAGTTTTCAAATAGTAAACGTCCATTTAATCGGAGATAACGTCACAAACAAAAGAAGCCGGGGGCCGCACAGGGTCCCTTCATCAGGGTGATAATGTGACAAATGGATACATAATAAAATCCACATATATTCCCCTTGAAGGAGTACCAAACGAGATTAGGGCACCTCCCCGTGACGTCATCATGGCGGGAAAATCCGCCGTGATTAAAAACCAACATAAACATTATACATATCGTACAAGACCAACATAATACAAACAGTACCTGATGAGATGGATCACGGTGGTGTGTGGGGGGCGCAGAACGAGGGCAAATCAACGTTCACAGAGACGCAAGGAGAAGACGGCAGCCGGACTCCATTGCGTGCCATCGGTCTCCATAGAAATCTCGGAGCGCCATGGGTAACAACTCCAATCCCAGCCCAGAGATCTCAGGGTGCACGCGGCGGCCCACTGCATCACAGGTCTCCATGGGGACCCTAAATCGTCCATCAAGTCCCCGCCCCGGGATCACAGAACGTACGCTCACTGGCCACTTTATTAGGTACGCCTGATCGACTACTCGTTAACGCAAATATCTAATCAGCCAATCACATGGCAGCATCGCAATGCATTTAGGGATGTAGATGATCTGCTGAAGTTCAAACTGAACATCAGAATGGGGAGGAAAGGGGATTTAGGTGACTTTGGACGTGGCGTGGTTGTTGGTGGCAGACGGGCCGGTCTGAGTACTTCTGGGATTTTCAGGCACAACCATCTCTCGGGTTTGTAGAAAATGGCCTGAAAAAGAGAAAATATCCAGCGAGCGGCAGTTCTCTGGGTGAAAATGCCTTGTTGAGGTGAGAGGAGAGTGGTCAGAGGAGAATGGGTAGAGGTCAGAAAATGATCAGAGGTCAGAGGAGAATGGGTAGAGGTCAGAGGAGAATGGGCAGAGGTCAGAGGAGAATTGGCAGAGGTCAGAGGAGAATGGGCAGAGGTCAGAGGAGAATGGGTGGAGGTCAGAGGAGAATTGGCAAAGGTCAGAGGAGAATGGGCAGAGGTCAGAGGAGAATTGGCAGAGGTCAGAGGAGAATGGGCAGAGGTCAGAGGAGAATGGGTGGAGGTCAGAGGAGAATGGGCAGAGGAGAAAGGTCAGAGGAGAATGGGTGGAGGTCAGAGGAGAATGGGTAGAGGTCAGAGGAGAATGGGCAGAGGTCAGAGGAGAATTGGCAGAGGTCAGAGGAGAATGGGCAGAGGTCAGAGGAGAATGGGTGGAGGTCAGAGGAGAATGGGTGGAGGTCAGAGGAGAATGGGTGGAGGTTAGAGGAGAATGGGCAGAGGTCAGAGGAGAATGGGCAGACTGGTTCGAGGTGATAGAAAGGCCACAGTGACTCCAGTAATCCCTTGTTATATCTGAGGTATGCAGAATACCATCTCTGAACGCACAACACGTCCAGCCTTGGAGCAGATGGGCTACAGCAGCAGAAGACCACACCTGGTGCCACTCCTGTCAGCTAAGAACAGGAAACAGAGGCTGAAATTTGCAAGAGCTCACCAAAATTGGACCATAGAAGATTGGAAGAACGTTGCCTGGTCTGATAAGTCTCCATTTCAGCTGTGACATTCGGATGGTCGGGTCAGAATTTGGCATAAACAACATGGAAGCGTGGATCCATCCTGCCTTGTATCAGTGGCTCAGGCTGGGGGTGATGGTAGTGGTGGTGAAATGGTGTTGGGGAGATTTTATTGGAACACTTTGGGCCTCTTAGTACCTATCGGTCATCTTTTCAATGCCACGGCCTACCTGAGTATTGTTGCTGACCATGTCCATCCCTAAAGGGGGTCCAGCCTGGCACTAGCAAGGTGTACCTAGTAAAGTGTCCGGTGGGTGTATATCGGAGGAGCTGATTAGACTTATTGGTAGTTCGCGGTTGCAGAAAGTCAGTCGAGTTCACGTGGAGCACAGTGGGGTCCAGTAAGGCCACTTTCCACAAAAACAGGGGCCCCTAACTAGGGAACCCAAAGTTTAAAACTCATGTGTAAGCACCGGACCAAAGATCTGAGAGTCCAAAACCTTTTACCTTACAGAAAATGACTAAACGCACCAAAACTGAAGAGAAACCACGATCAGCGGATGGCGGGTGCAATGCTCAGACTCCTGCAGACTGTTCCTCCAGTCCCGGTCCATAACCAGGTACAGATTTACGGTTACGGGGCTGGAGGAAGTTATCAGCGGACTACAATAATGATGACATCATCATGTAGTCCAATGACATCATCATGGAGTCCAATGACATCATCACGTAGTCCATTAGGATCTACGAGACCCTCTGCCGCAGTTTTTTCATTGACGGGTCCTGTGATTGGATCTGTGATGCCATGCATATACAGAGCTGCTTTTCATCTGTATAGAGAGGAACGAGAGATGACTTCATGTTTGTTGAACTATAGAGCGTCTTGTGACTCCTCTTACCATTCCTTCACACACACAAAAATGGGGAAAAAACTATTATTACAGTTGGTCAGCTTTGAGATTTGGTGCTGACCTTCCCCTAGCCTGGTGCGATGGGTACTGGCCCAAGAGGTACCATTACAGTGAATGCAGCCCTGTGTCATGGCCAGGGGTCTGTATCCTGTGAGAGATGGACAATCTGATTGGAGGAGTGTACCTGAGGGTGGGGAGGCCGGAGAGGGTGATAACAGAGGGGCATAGCAGGCCAGACAACTGCGGGGGGCAAATGTCACAGACAGAGGTGTGTGCCCACCAGGAGAAGGACAGTCCAGGGGATTACATGAGCATACCGGAGGGTAGAGAGGAGTCACCGGTGTCATGGCAGAGTACTGGGACACACTGGAGACACAGAGACTGACAAGGGGATCCTGAGGATACGGGGTACTGGAAACACAGGGGCTCACAGGGGAGGCGTTGATAACACAAGGGGGCACTGAAGACACAGGGGCTCAAAAGGGGGACACTGGAGACACATGGGCTCCCAAGGGGGACACTGGAGACACAGGGGCTCACAAGGGGGGCACTGGAGACACAGGGGCTCACAAGGGGGGAACGGAGGCCAACGGGGTTT
>NW_017308421.1:94526-95849 GCF_000935625.1 Nanorana parkeri | reverse complement strand
GTGATCACAAGGGGGCACTGGAGACACATGGGCTCACAAGGGGGGCACTGGAGACACATGGGCTCCCAAGGGGGCACTGGAGAGACATGACTTATGGTTTTAGGTAAAGCACGCCATCAGTATCATTCATGGAACTAGGACAATATGGGGTGACCAATCAATAATGATCATGAAGCTGCACATTAACCCCTGACCTTCCGCCATCTTCCCAGCCATGGTGGCAGTTCCTGGCCATTGCTCGGAAGGAAGCTACAACTCACATTATTAAACATCTGGGCCGGGCCGGGCTGTATTAATGGCTGCAGGAGAATATATTTCCAGATATAATATATTAATGATCCATGCGAATATTAATGAGCTTACACCATCTAATGAGGCACGCCGTGCTTCTGCTGACTTGCATCTGCCGATGTGTCTACATTCCTCTGTTACACCGTGCATGAGATCCGCATGAGATCCCCGGGCAACACTTTATTGATTATATACTGTATACCGACATCAACTAACTGGGGACCGAACATAACCGGCCAGCCAAAGAGAGATAGATAGAGAGAGAGAGAGTGATAGAGAGAGAGAGAGAGAGTGATAGAGAGAGAGAGAGAGTGATAGAGAGAGAGTGATAGAGAGAAAGAGATAGAGAGAGAGTGATAGAGAGAAAGAGATAGAGAGAGAGTGAGTGATAGATAGATAGATAGATAGATAGATAGATAGATAGATAGATAGATAGATAGATATGGATGGAGTGATGTCAGAGGACGGATGATAGGGTAATAGATATGATACATAGGCGATACATTGTTTCTCTTAGTATCCGGAGGGGCGATGGTGATACTAGTCCTCTTGGAGGAGGTATAATGAGGGATATTAGCGGCTCGCAGACCGAGGAGTGGAACCTGAGAGGACTCGTCACTTCTTATCACCATTGATGATCATCTGACGGAAAGCTGAGAATTCTATTTGGAGTCTCCCGGCCGTCATGCGGTATTTATCATTCGGTGATGATACTCGGTGTGGATTTCCTGCTCTGTGCTGATCATTGTCCTCTGTGGAGTTCGGGGCCCGTGGTGGAGGATGATGAATCTTGTGATGTGTTTTGGGGACTCCACTGAAATCTTCTGATTGGATCCTCATAGAATTATAGCTTACAGTAAAATAAATCATTTAAAGTGTATATCAATGTTTGCAATACTCCCCTCCTTCCGGTACTGTCCCCGCAATACTCCCCTCCTTCCGGTACTGTCCCCGCAATACTCCCCTCCTTCCGGTACGGCACTGTCCCTGGAATACTCCCCTCCCTCCGGCACTCTCCCTGCAATACTCCCC
>NW_017308421.1:77667-87654 GCF_000935625.1 Nanorana parkeri | reverse complement strand
GCACTGTCCCTGCAATACTCCCCTCTCTCTGGCACTGTCCCGGCAATACTCCCCTCTCTCAGGCACTGTCCCGGCAATACTCCCCTCTCTCCGGCACTGTCCCTGCAATACTCCCCTCCCTCCGGCACTGTCCCTGCAATACTCCCCTCCCTCCGGCACTCTCCCTGCAATACTCCCCTCCCTCCGGCACTGTCCCTGCAATACTCCACTTTGTATCAAGCTTTGCGCACGTATAGAGAAGCGACTCTAATAGAAGATAGAACGGGGAGCTGCCTGTGTGTGTCGCTCCTCCTCCTGATGTGTTCAAGGTTCTAATATTATACAACGGCAGAAAAAGTTTTATCTTCTATCCCTCCTCACCATCTTGTCTTGAATTGTATTGTAACTGTAATGTCTTCCTTATATTGTACAGCGCTGTGCACACTGTTGGCGCTCTATAAATACTAATAGTAATAATAATAATAATAATCTTCTATTGGAATCATTTCTCCCGTTTTCAGCTAAACGTTGACTTCGGCTACAGAGACATTTGACGCTTTCACGGCTGTTTCAGGCAAAAGCCATTTATTCATTTATTGGAGTTTTATGACACATTCTTATATAAGATTTGAATTGGATGTTCATCGTTGTGTGTGATAATTCATCCGGATATCTTCCACACCACACGATCCGCGTGTTCACATATTATTAGTAAAGCGAAACAAACGACAAACGCACTCAACAACTTGTCACCAGCCATACAGCGCGGTGCACACGAAATGGGCTTTGAACAGTAAAACTGTAGAAAGGCGTCATGGCGCTCTCACCGGCCGGCATGTAAAACAACTTGTCTCACCACTAAGGACAATGACAGAGGTTTGGTCCCCCGCATTTCTGTCAGATAATACACCACTTCGCGCAGATAATTGTTGCAATTACAAACGTTTCGGCATTCTCATGTTTATTTATTTTCTTTGTGTTGGTGACACGAAATTCCTGTAGAGAGGCGTAAGAGACTCATTGATGGTGACAGGAAGCCATCGATCCCAGGGCGGTGCTACCAAATATTATGAGGGTGCCAATAATTTTGTCCATCTTTGGAGATTTGCGTGGAATGTGTCAGATTTGGCTTTTTTTTCTCCACTTTTTTTGTGTCACCGATAAATAAACATTTGTGCCATAAATATATATATATACGCGTGTGTGTGTATATATATATAGATACAGTATATATCTATGTATAGATACAATTATTATTTTTTTATTTGTATTAATATTCATTTGGTTGCCCTGAGGAAGAGGCCCCCAAAATGCGTCGGTTGTGATATGTGATTATATTATGAATAATTACATCGGATTGAATCCCGGAAAGCAGCGCTCCCTCTATGGTTTGAGCTCCGGGACCCCTCCGAGGGGAGACTCGCTGTATGGGAGCCGCCTCAGCAGATCCAGGGAGCTCGTTGAGGTTTTCCTTCATTGCAATGAGCTCATAAGATGTGACGTCTCTGTGCTGTCCCTGTCCGATCCTCCAGCACTGACTGGCGGAACGGACGGGGGAGGGGGCGGGTACAGCTGCCTCTAGATAGGCAGAGCCAGCTGTCACTCACCCAGCTGGGTGGATCTAGACAGTAATGTCGGGATCCGTCCCAGCTGCGGCGGTCTCAGTATACCGCGAGCTGTAGCTCCCTATATACTGAGCTTAGGGTGACGGGAGGAGGCTAGTTTGTGTCCTGAGGAGAACTATGGGGGAAAAGCCCTGACCTCATAGTTCTCCTTTTAAAGATCCCCTGGTATGGAAGATTTCAGGATGTGTTCATGAAGATCGTATTGGAGGATAATAATATAATTGGACATTTCCTTTGTATCGTAATCAGTCATCTCAGTAAAGAAGTCGTCTCAGCCAGAAGAAACAGAAGTCTCCTCTTTTAAGGTGGACTGACCCTTTAAATTTCCCTCATTGGAAGATCTCAAACTTTTCTTTTTTTTTTTGGCGGTTTGAAGTCGTCAGATTTCTCTTTTTCTTGTCGGCCGGAAGGTTCCAGAAAGCTTCTAATCACTTCAAATCTTTATTCGGATGTGTTCCCCCGACTAATCCTGCATACAGATGATGTGGAGAATAAAGTGCGCTCTTGACATTCCGCCTACTTTGGCACTTTGTTAAATCTTTATCCTGTTTAAACCCCGCTGAGAGCGCTGCCCGCCACTTCTGCAATTTGCATTTGCCGATTCCGTCCCGTGTCTAAAGCGGCGTCCTTATCGTCAAATTGCTGCGCGGCTTTATGATGGGAAGGGGCGGCGAGTTAATGAAATCGGCATTAAACTTGTATCAGCATTTTGCAGGATTACAAAAAAAAATACAAAATCTTCTGAGCATTAAAATATTTTAGATGCCGCTGCAATTTGTGCCGTACACAATGCGGGGGCCCTGGGCCTGGACGGCGATATATATTACGAAGGGTTCCCGGAATGCGCAGAGTTTCTTTTTTTCCTCGTCTGTAGAAGAGATTCTCCACCCGTCTGTGTCCGGGGGCCCTTCGAATGGCAGGAAAATGGATGGCCCGGAGCCCAAAGTGTCGGCTTTTCATTGTGGATCTTCCCAGAATATTGCATATAACGGGGTGCAGGCAGGGCCGGTGCTGCCACTAGGCAAACTAGGCAGCCGCCTAGGGCGCAGCCTCCACCACTCACCCCCCATGGCGCCCCCCCCGTCTATTTCAAATTGCAAAAGCCAATAGCAGGCTGGCTATTGCACCCTCCCACTAAGCAGAAGATCACAACTTTCTCTCTCAGGGTCCCTCCTCTGCTCAGTGGGCGGGGTTTCAATAGCCAGCCTGCTATGAGCTATATCATATTAAAATAGCCAATAGCAGTCTGGCTATTGCTGCCGGCTGCTTACATCCACCTGTCGCCTGCAGAAGCTAGCCGGCAGGAGAATGGGACCGCACCGGGGGGAGGATTGGGGTGCAGGTCGCTGGTCTTGCCTAGGGCGCAAAATAGTCTAGCACCGGCCCTGGGTGCAGGCACCGGAAGTTTTTTTCGGGGGGCCCTGGTTGGGTCCAAGATGTGCAGGTCGACATCTAGGTTCTAGAGTCCCGCTGGCTGGGTTGTCTATGCCATCTGCTGATCTGCCATCACCTTTGCTCTCTTGTAGAGCTTAACTGCAGGTTCTTCAGCACCTCCAGGTGTTTTTTTTTGGCCCTGATGCAAGCAGTGGGCGGGCTCCTGGGAGGAGTTATGCAAAATGAAAATGCCTCCATGGGTGGATGTCAGTCTAGAGGAGTGGGGGTTCCACCGAATATTCTACAGCGAGGCACTTTAGAGTCCAGGTCTGGATTGAGGAGATCCGAATAAACAGAACATTACTGGGGGGAGGGGTGAAGTAATGGCACCACGTTTCTGGTGGTATGAACTTTGAATTGGTCCTCCACCAAATTCATAAAAGCCCCATCACCAGTTTTGGTGGCTTCACTGACACATGTGAAAGATTCAGATGGTTGTTAATAACGCCACTTTAAGAACCGGTCACTGTGACTTGATCCAATAGGAAGTGTGTACTGGAATTGTGTCATGACAGCTTCCTGCTGTGAGCTCATTGGCTGCCAGGACACTGCTGCGTCCCTGACCCTATTTAGCTGCCAGCCGGAAGATTCCCCAGCCAGAAGCTGAATGTAAACAAAGGGGTCGGGGATGCTTGGTGACATCATCACCCAGATATGGTCACGGCCTCTTTGTTTACGTTCAACTGTCAGCCAAGGAATCCCACAGCCGGTAGCTGAATGGGACCAGGGAGGAGCCATTGCTGAGCAACCAGCAGCCTCCTACCAGCCAATGATGCTGGCAGGGGGTGGAGCCAGATGCCGTGTGGGCCGCCTGGGTCGCTATGGCATCCTCTGCTGGCGGCTTTCACTGGCGGCTGTGAAGAAGAATGCGCCGTTGTTCAGATCACTGACCGTAATCTGTGCAGCAACGCATTCCTCTCCACAGAGTCAATGAGAGCCGGCAGCGGCAGTGGAGCCGGCTGGACCCGGCAGTGAAGGAGGAGGCGAGACCCGTAGTCGGCAGCAGGGGAGGAGGCGGGCCCCGGTGACGGAGGAGGAGGCGGGCCCGGCGACAGAGGAGGAGTTGGGCCTGGCGACGAAGAAGGAGGTGGGCCCAGCGACGGAGGCGGACAGGTAAGGAGTGTGACCAGTCCACCTGAGGGTGACCCTGCAGAGCCCACCGAGTCTATGGTGAGCTCTGCAGGGTCATCCTCAGATGGGCTGTGTGGGATCTCAAGTGGGCTCTGCAAGGAGTATAACTAGAAATCACGGGGCCCCATCCAAAATTTTGCTATGGGGCCATGTGATTTTTAGTTACGCCCCTGATGATAGTATAGTAGATGCATGCACAAATACACAATACAAAGTCAAAAGATGGTGCAATAAGTCAAGCACACCAGTATAGGGGTAAACAGGGTCTAGGGTCAGCCAGAAGACCAGAAACAAATGAGGCCCTAAAAACAATTTATTTACAAAATGGGAAAACTGAGGGACTAGTTTCCCATCAGTACCTTTCCCCAGGTGAATGGCAGCAGGCAGTGGGCGGATTTTATAGCAGAGCAAAACTGACGGGGAACTAGTCCCTTGGCATCCTTATCAGGCCCCACCCAGTAGTGTCACAAGGAGGTGCAGGGGGTGCGGCCAACACCGAGTGACACCATCAAAGGGGGTGGCACCAAAATGTCTGACAGTCATTTCGGTGTCACCCCCTCTGAAAAGTCAGGACCGATATCATGACAGTTGCACGAGAGAGGAGGGGACCCGGCAGCATAACATATCCTGCCGGGTGAAAGTCCCCTCCTCTTCTTCCCAGCATCCATCACCAAGATGATATCATTACGCATGTGCGTGGTGACGTCCCAGCGGGGTGTCACCCGGCGGCCCCTGGCCCTACCTACTGTCAGTGTCACTGGCAGAGCAGAACTGATGGGCAACTAATCACTCTGCATCCTCATCAGGCCCCACCCACTGGCAGTGTCACTAGCAGAGCAGAACTGATGTGGAACTAGTCCCTTGGCATCCTCATCAGGCCCCGCCCACTGGCAGTGTCACTGGCAGAGCAGAACTGATGGGCAACTAATCACTCTGCATCCTCATCAGACCCCGCCCACTGTCAGTGTCACTGGCTGTTAACAATGCTGTTGGCAGTGTAGTCATGGGGCGGATTCCTTCGCCAATAGCAGGCTGTCTGTTGTGTCGTAGTGTAAGGGTAAAATGGCAGCTGCGCCGGCGCAAAGACCCTACCTCCGAAAAACGACCATATCGCGCAGGGGCGCCCAACCGAAAGTGCGCATGAAGACACGCAAACAGCATGCGCACAGGAAGTGACATCTTCCCTAATAGGTGACGATATAAGAACGAGCCTGAGATCACAACATTGCTGATGGTCTTGTCAGCTAGTGCTTCCTGTTTCCTGTTGAATTGCCTCTGACCTGTTTTGACCTGTATTGTCTTGGACCACTCTGCTGCCTGCCCCTGACCTTGGCTTGTTTCCTGGACTTCGCTCTTGCCTTCTGATTCGGTACCTTGCTGCCTGCCCCTGACCTCGTCTTGTTTCCTGGACTTCGCCCCTGCCTTCTGATTCGGTACCTTGCTGCCTGCCCCTGACCTCGTCTTGTTTCCTGGACTTCGCTCTTGCTTTCTGATTCGGTACCTTGCTGCCTGTCCCGACCTCGTCTTGTTTCCTGGACTTCGCCCTTGCCTTCTGATTCGGTACCTTGCTGGCTGCCCCTGACCTCGTCTTGTTTCCTGGACTTCGCCCTTGCCTTCTGATTCGGTACCTTGCTGCCTGCCCCTGACCTCCTCTTGTTTCCTGGACTTCGCCCTTGCCTTCTGATTCGGTACCTTGCTGCCCGGCCGGCTCTGACCCTTGGTTTTCCGGACCACGATGCCTGTCTCCCGAATCTGTTCCCACGCTGCCTGCCCTGTCTTGACCTTTGGCCTGCTGACTTCGCTAACCAGACGTCTCCCGCGCGGTGTCTGCTTCCATCCGTGGAACTCGTGCTCCTCGCTGTCCCGCAGCCATCCGTTCCATCCCCAGGGGTTGCAGGACGCGACCCGCGAGAGACGCCTCCTCGTCTTCCGGTCTCTGCCTCGGGTAGGTGATACGTAGACACTCATTATGAGCTCCAGGGAATGTCTCTAGTGTCAGGTTGTTGCCTCTTCATTTAATGAGTTAAAGGAGAACTACGGGGTCAGGGCTTTCCCCATAGTTCTCCTTAGGGTAACGGGTGGACACAAACTAGCGTCCTCCCGTCACCCTAGGCTCAGTATATAGGGAGCTACAGCTCGCGGTATACTGAGACGCCGCAGCCGGAGCGGATCCCGACTTAGATGACGGGATCCGCCCAGCTGCGTGAGTGACAGCTGGCACTGCCTATCTAGAGGCAGAGCCAGCTGTACCCTCCCCCGTCCGTTCCGCCAGTCAGCGCTGGAGGATCGGAGCGGGGAGAGGGGAATCCAGCCCCTCCCCCTGTCACGGCAGAGAGCCGTGACAGGATCGAGAAGTGAGCGAACGCCGGTATGTGTTCCCTCACCTCCCGATCTACTGAGCCGACCTGTGACAGTCTCATTGTCACAGGTCGGCTAGAACTATGAGGTGAGTGACAATCACCCCTCCTCCACCCCTCATACTTCTCCTTTTAATATGTGAAATGTTTCTAAGATCGGCAACTGTCCGTGGTTGGAGCTCCTGGTTGGAGGAAGACGTTGGGTTCTTGGTCCGCCCCCCATGTCGGAGGATCTCCACCTGCGCTCGTTTCTTTACTTTGTAACTTTTCTCTTCTAAATAAACTTTTAGAACCTTCGCGAGGTGAGCCGAGGTTGTTCTTCCTCATCGTAGGGGAGGTGAGCCGAGGTTGTTCTTCCTCATCGTAGGGGAGGGGGAGGGGAGCCGATGTTTCAGCATTCTCTCTTATTTTTAGGGTCAGGGTCACTTTGAAGTAATCACCAGACACAGTTGGCGGATTTGCACCGAAGAGGGTCGTCGTGTCCCTAAGACGGCGCTGGAGAGCGGCTTTCAAAGTCTCCTCTCCTGGCACTCAGGCGCTTCTCCGGGGGCGAAGGAAGGAGGCCGCTCGATGGCCGTCGTGCGCTTCTGCGCGGCAAAACTTCCGGGTCCTTCCGTTGGAGTTTGGAGACGTGAAACGAAGACGAGTCCTCCGGAGGTCTCTAAAAGCACATTAGCTGGAAAGTCTCATCCGGGGGGAGCAGGAGGAGTAGGGAAGGACGGGGATCGGCGGCCGGCGAGCAGAAGGAAGCTCTGATTAGAAATAGCAGATTTACCTGATTTCTCTTCTGACCTCCCGACTCTCGGCACTCGGCGATAGTAAATCCGGCGGCCGCACTTCTGCATTGTTAATGACTTCTGCATCGTAAAACCCCAATCGCTGGCCAGCCGCGGAGTGCTCCGCCTGGCCTCTTAATGCAGCTTTAATAACCGCCAGTATGTTCCTTTCATATGTTCTCTGCAACACTCTCCTGTTACACCTGATCTCATTTCATCTTCATTAGAGGAGTCCAGCGGAGCGGGAAGGCCTGACGCAAGCTCGTTATTCAGACTGTCATCCATTTAAAGGGACCGTGTATGGTAGTTGTGACGGAGCGCCTGGCACCTCCGCCAGAAATCAGCTTCCTCTCCGCTGGAACCTGAATTCCGGTGTCCTCAGCCCAAACCTGCCCGATTATTGGACGTACAGTAGAGACGGTCGCACGTCTCCGTTCACACTGCTCGGTTCTCGTAGGATCGCGGGATTTCCCGCCATTCTCGTACGAGAATCGCGCAGTGTATGGGCACCTTTATTGAAGGAAGCGCACAGAGTTTATACCTCACCGGATCAGATGGGAGTGCAGTGTGGCCCCTCCCCTAGACAGCCGGGTGCCGCATTGGGAGTCCTTAATTAGATAAGAGCTTGATCCCATCACTCTAAACCAGGGGCTGCCCATCAGGTGGATCGCGATCGGCTCCCTGACCTGCGTCCTGTCCTCCCGCGGTGCTCCTGCGGCTGCCGGGTGTAGGTGTCAGACGTCGCGGACGGGAAGGAGAGAAGAGACTTGGGAAGCTGCTGCAGTGGAGGTAATAAAAGACAGACAGGAGAGAGACAGCAGAGAGAGAGAGAGAAGAGACAGCAGAGAGAGAGAGAAGAGACAGCAGAGAGAGAGAGAAGAGACAGCAGAGAGAGAGGGAGAAGAGACAGCAGAGAGAGAGAGAAGAGACAGCAGAGAGAGAGAAGAGACAGCAGAGAGAGAGAGAAGAGAAAGCAGAGAGAGAGAGAAGAGACAGCAGAGAGAGAGAGAAGAGACAGCAGAGAGAGAGAGAAGAGACAGCAGAGAGAGAGAGAAGAGACAGCAGAGAGAGAGAGAAGAGACAGCAGAGAGAGAGAGAAGAGACAGCAGAGAGAGAGAGAAGAGACAGCAGAGAGAGAGAGAAGAGACAGCAGAGAGAGAGAGAAGAGACAGCAGAGAGAGAGAGAAGAGACAGCAGAGAGAGAGAGAAGAGACAGCAGAGAGAGAGAGAAGAGACAGCAGAGAGAGAGAGAAGAGACAGCAGAGAGAGAGAGAAGAGACAGCAGAGAGAGAGAGAAGAGACAGCAGAGAGAGAGAGAAGAGACAGCAGAGAGAGAGAGAAGAGACAGCAGAGAGAGAGAGAAGAGACAGCAGAGAGAGAGAGAAGAGACAGCAGAGAGAGAGAGAAGAGACAGCAGAGAGAGAGAGAAGAGACAGCAGAGAGAGAGAGAAGAGACAGCAGAGAGAGAGAGAAGAGACAGCAGAGAGAGAGAGAAGAGACAGCAGAGAGAGAGAGAAGAGACAGCAGAGAGAGAGAGAAGAGACAGCAGAGAGAGAGAGAGAGAGAAGAGACAGCAGAGAGAGAGAGAGAAGAGACAGCAGAGAGAGAGAAGAGACAGCAGAGAGAGAGAGAAGAGACAGCAGAGAGAGAGAGAAGAGACAGCAGAGAGAGAGAGAAGAGACAGCAGAGAGAGAGAGGAGATAGAGAAGAGAGGTTCACACCAGAAAATCTGCGTTCCAGAGTGTTCGGCCTCTAGAACGCATTGGAACGCGAGCCGGCCGGCTCCCTGCGTTCAGGTGGGAGGGGACGTGGTGGTACATTGAAGTCAATGGCACCGCAGCCCCGCCCTCAGTGTGATCGCCCGCACTCATCAATGCCTGCGTTACGGTCCAGCGCGATCTGCAAAAATGATGATCGCACTGGACCAGAACGCAGGCACTAATGTGCCTGCATTCCTGGTGCGGCGATTGCACTGGGGAGGCGTGGCCGCGTTCCATTGACTTCAATGCACTGCCACGCCCCTGAACGCAGGTGTGTTTTTTCGTTGGTTGATCTCATTGAGTTCGTCATTTAAAAAGTAGATCTCCAGAGGAAAAATTGTGGGCGCCCCCGCTCTAAACAATGGTCACCCCGGATAGCCTGCTGCCTATGCACACGGGGTCACATACATGTCATGTCGGGGGAAACACGCAGTATTGTCACTCCACACATGTCCTAGGAGAATGGTTCCATGTAACCCCGAGAGGTCTGAGGGGGGTCTCCATAGTTCTGGGTCCATAGTCAGTAGGAAGGAGGCTCCTCCAGCAGCCCCAGTGACCGTTCAACGGTCAGCTCGCTATGCATGCTGTTAACGCACGCACGCACGTTCAGTGACGTCTGATCCACTATAAAGTCGGTGTGAGTCCTGAATGCATTGCGGACTGGTCTCGGCTGTATCCTGCTTCCTGTCTCCTGCTGCTTGGCTTCCTGTGTTCTGACCCAACTCCATCCCTGACTCTGCTTCTGATTACCGACTTGGCACTTCTACCCGGCAACTGGCTTCCTTGCGTCCGATCCCGGCTTGTGACCCCGACTAGTCTGTGTTTCTCGATTTGGCACCTTATCCTTGCAAGTGTTTCGCTGTGTATGACCCCCGGCCTGTGACCCCGACTACGTTCCTGATTCACCTGTGGCCAGGGCCGGATT
>NW_017308421.1:75565-77401 GCF_000935625.1 Nanorana parkeri | reverse complement strand
ATTTTCTTATTTTATAATAGTTTTTTAATTATTTTTTACTTTTTAATCACCTTTTTATTTTTTTATTTCATTATTTCATATTATTTTTTTTTAATTATTTAATTTTTTTTTAAAATCAATTTAATTTTTTTTCCCACCTAACTTTATTGGTATGACACAGGAGATAACAAGCCCCTGTGTGATAGCAATTGGAGGTGACAGGTTCTCTTTATTGACCCCTGTCACCTCCAATACAGGAGTTCTAGCTCACTCTCCCCTCTCACTGTGTACACGGAGCGGCGGGGTTACTTTTAACCCTCCCGCTCTGCTACCTGCAGTGAGAGACTCGGCAGCGGAGGACGGAACCAGAGGAGAGAGGTAAGTGCAGGGGGGAGGGGGAGGCGGGGAAGACGGACCGTCTCCACCCAGGTACGTGACAGACCCGCGCGCTTGAAGTAGAGCCATGGCCCCCCAAAAATAAGCGCTGCCGCCCTTCATTATTACAGTTTCCTCATCAAAGTCCCACAATTTCCTATTGATCCTGCCAGTGAGATCCGCCACCTTCCTGGGATGGGGTGACAACGATGCTGCACTGCTCCTGAATTCAGAGCAGCATTGTCATGCTCCTGTAGGCGGTGCCTGCTTGTACTACAGTGGGAGGAGAAGATGTTAAAGGGGGCGTTGCCTGGAGCTTGTCAATCAGCACCTGGCCACACCCAGTCCCACCCACTGTATTCTGGATTGGCAGCACTGCCGCTGCTTTTGAAGCCCTCCCACTGTGAGCTGCAGTGCCTGGGAGGGGGAGCGTGTGAAGGAGGATTTGGCTCAGTCATGGGAGGTACAGGAAGTTTATGAAGCTTCATGTATGCGTCACATAGTCACAGGAAGTGGCACTTGTTTGAACCCTAACACTACCCATCAATATGAGAACTAACAACTTTTTGACTTTTTCACCTAGTTTCTCTTAATCATTTGAGTCCTGGGAGCCATTTTAATATGACACCCGAAATCAGTGATTTTCATGTAAATTTTCTAACCAAATCCCCTCCCCCCGCCCTCAAAGATTCATGGCCAAGTCCGAACATTAATGACAGGTCCACTTTACGCATATAGAAAAGCCTGACAGGGTGCCACCTAGTGTTCCCCTCGGTATCTTACATTAAAGACTATGTACAGCTTCATCACCTCTCTGACCCTTCTATCCGGACCCCCAATAAATCAGCAGTCCATGCTAAGACCGGCCATGACCCTTTATTCCCAGACAGGGCTGTAGCTAGCATGGGGCTAGAGTGAGGCACTCGCCTCAGGCGCAGCTGAGAGGGGGCGCAGCCGGGGCCGGCCTGGCTGCGCCCCCTTGCCCTTTTTGCCATGGCCAGCACAGGGCGCCATTGGCAACAGGGGCGCCAGGCGGCCAACACAGCCGCGGCTCGGCAGGGAGAAGAGGGGCGGCACAGGCTCCAGCTTCTCCTCGCATCCCCGCTGCTCTCCTCACCCTTATGGGCAGAGACTCTGCGTCCTCAATCTCTTCAAAAAGGAAATGTCAGGGGTCTGTTTAGACCCCCAATATTTCCCCGAAGCCCCCCAAACAGTAAATAAAATAATAATAAAAAATATGTTAAAAAACATCCCCCCCCACCGCCCTCCCCCCACACACACTCATGCACACATATTATTAGACATGTGCAAAGACAAAAAATGTGTTTGGGACGAAAGGAACGAAAACTAAAAATGTTTCCATTCGTTTTTTATGCTATTTCGGATTTGACCTCCTGCGCATGCGCGCCACCATCCCGGAGACGGGGTGCATGACGTCGCATGACACCGTACGCATGCGGCGTCGAGTGGCATAACACGTCT